>NW_022987642.1:135000-147500 GCF_902827165.1 Trematomus bernacchii
GTATCTGTACTTCTACTTGAGTAAAGGATGTGTGTACTTTTGCCCTCTCTGCTTATAAGACTGATTTATCCACGTACTTTGCTGCAGAATAATGAATGGATGCGTTACACGTTCAGGTGAAACACACGTTGAACAGCTTCACTTTATCTCTTGCAAACTCTCCAAATTGCTTTTAGCTGAGAAACAGTTTTCTTATTGAAGAACATGTACTGAGATGGAGCAGATGTCTTTGTGTCTGTCAGGCTGAAAGAGTTTGGAGTCGCTGAAGTGAAACGCTTTCTGACAGCTGAGTGAAACCGCAGTCACAAATAAGTTGCTATCGGAGCCAGTTACAAATATCGAGTAAAAGGTTTTTAGATTTCAGAGAGGCTGAGAAGGAATCACATGAAATTACCTTTTGTATTTTCTGCAGGTTTAATGCCTTAATCTGTTCTTCACAAACAGAGCTTCTATGACTTACTTTACAACCAACTTGTTCATGTTTAAAGGTTGGTCCAAAAATCTCAATAATTATTGAGTATATTGGCTTGAAATTTGGTACCAACATTCATGTTCCCCTGAGGATACATCATACTACCTTTGGTGATACTAAGACTTTAACTTCAGCTGCACAAGGAGGTGTGGTTTTGAGTGAAATGTCTTGATATTTATTGCGTTGATTGCCATGAAATTGAGTAAAGCCGTTCATGCTCCTCTCAGGATGAACTGTAATAATTTAAAGGGGACCTATCATGCAAAATGCACTTTTGTACGTCTTGTATACATGAATATGTGTCCCCGGTGTTCCAGGGAACTCACCAAGTGTCAGAAAACACAACCCTCTCTATTTTCCTCCATACCCAAATCTCTAAAAAAGGGGCTGCAACGGATCTGATAAAAACTGATCCAGATTTGAACACTGTCCTGACGTCAGGACGGTGGCGCTACGGCTATTGGGCCAACTCCACCAATCAGGAGGAGACAGCCACGGCCATTGCCGTTCGAAAGCGCTGGAGACGCTGTAGTACATATGCCAGGCCTGTAAGTGGCGCTGTAGTCTGCCACAAAAGTGGCGAAGAAGACTTGGTTACCATGGTTACCCTTCTGTTTATTCTCCGCTGTGGATTTTTTTCTCCCTCCCCGTCGAGGCAAGCACTGTAATTCTCTCCGGTTAGTCCACCAGCAGATGACAAACACCCACCTCTCCGCCTCTTCCAAGGAACGAGGGGACCGTGCGGCAGAGTTTCAGTTTCAGTTTGTTTCGCCGGTCAAGATGTCCGTTAAAGTTTAAATCTTCTGGACAAAATTAGAAAAGTGCCGGTCAAAGGTCTTCTTTGTTATTTATTGAGCTTTAAAACAAATGAATAACGACTCTATATAATAAAACACGGAGGACGGAGATCTCTTTTTCTCCCCCTCTTCTGACAGCCCAGCAGCTGATCAGAGCACGTCTCCCCTCTCCTGCAGGGGGGCGTGGTCAGCAGAATCAGACCCGTAGACAGCAAACAGCACATAGAGCGAAATGAGGCATGGCTAAAATGCATGATCTGTTTGGTGTTTTGAAAACAGAAACGTATAAATATACCTTATATAGGTATGGCCCTACAATATATCATTTAAATATAGCATGATAGGTGTCCTTTAAGTGGTGTTCTGACTTCATAACATAATTATCAAGTCAACATTTTCATGTGTCCAATACTTTTGTTCTTGACTAAACACATGCAGAACTTATAACCGAGAACGACATTTTTAAAGACTCTTGCATGTTTAAAGTTCTTTTGTGTGTTTTAATGGGAAATATCCTGTAGTTTTTGTAGAATGTTTTTCTAGCCTAGTTGAGTTATTTCTCAGTGATGTGTCTATTCTACTTTCTCCCATAACCTTAAATCAGATGTAACTCACGATCTGTTGGATAGTAGCAGTGTTTCACTATGAAATACTGATCAACACATCTCACACACACACTGACAGGATGTGGGTCTTCCAATGAGGTCACCATCGAGGTCAGTGCAGACATGTCAGTATTGATTATTGACCGATGTTTGGCAGATCAGCTGTTACGTATACTGTATGTACTGTACTACATTTAATGTTAAATAACTGTTAACATTGAGCTTTTCTCTTTGTTTAAAGCACAACAACTCGATTTGAAAGAGATCTTATTAACATGAGGCTGCACAACATGTGACATTTCAATATGGCAAATGTCATTTTTGCAATTAACCACATGGAAACTATTACCTCGCCTCATGATGCAATCACACACTGTCCTGAACATGTCATGTGTTGAGAAGCAGAGACACATGCTCCACTTTAAATGAAAGTTGTTTGCTGTGTTATTTAAATACCGGACGTAAATCATGATAAGTAAAAGTTAAAGGTCCCCTATTATACTGTTTTTCATCAATATATTACAGGTCTCAGATATATCCAGAGCCTGTCTCTGATTGGCTGAAACACCAAACAGATTATTGCAGCATCCCATAATCCCCTCTGTTTCAGCCCTGTTTCCAAAGTGCTGATTCTCTGTCTGTTACTTTAGATGAGAATAAGGAGCCCCTCCCCACGCCCCTCTGAGAGATTTGGTTAAAAAGAACTCATTAGGCGCGTTCACACCAAGTACTTTGCCGTATTTAGTGCCGGCACTAAATACGGCAAAGTACTTGGTGTGAACGCGCCTAATGAGTTCTTTTTAACGGCACTTATACCCCAGGGCATTTTGTACAGATCGCGTTCACACCGGAATAAGTCCCTGAGGGAAGATTACGCAAATGAGCCGCTGACGTCACTTCGTCTTCTTCTGCTTTGGGTTTACTGGCAGGCCGCAAACCACTTCACGGCGTATACTGCCACCCGGAGTCCCCGGCCGGAAGTCCCCGGAGTTGGGGACTTCCGAGTAAATCTCCAGAACGCCGACACCTCCTCATCTCCACCGCTCCCATGTTTTATTTTGTGTTGCCATAAGTTAGTCTCTCTGCGTTTGTGCACTGGGCGAATGCTAATAATGCTAATAATGCTAATGCCAGGATAATAAAATGGCAGCTCTACAAAACATTTCAGAGTTTTACGGGGCGTGGTTTGCAATTCGCCCAGCCAATCAGAACTGGGGCACTTTTTTCCCCCAGGAAAGTACGCTCTCTGAGCTGGCTCTAAAAATGGGGGTAAAAGTTCCCGAGATTAAGTGCTCTTTTTGGTGTGAACGCGACATAAGGGGTACTAACGGAACTAAATGCAAAAAGTACGGTGAAAAGTACTCTGGTGTGAACGCGGCTAATGGTGCTCTAGGAGGAGATTCAGGTGATAAGGTGGGGGGGGGGGTTACCTTGGTTGGTGATTGGCTAATGGTTACACAAGACAAAACATCGTTATGACATCATCAAGTGGCCAAAATCTGATCAGCTCATTTTCAGACAGGTTTTTATATAAATGGATCAGGACAGAAGAGACATGAAGAAGAGGGGACACATGTTGATGTAGAAGAGACATGAAGAAGAGGGGACACATGTTGATGTAGAAGAGACATGAAGAAGAGGGGACACATGTTGATGAAGAAGAGACATGAAGAAGAGGGGACACATGTTGATGAAGAAGAGACATGAAGAAGAGGGGGACACATGCTGATGTAGAAGAGACATGAAGAAGAGGGGACACATGTTGATGTAGAAGAGACATGAAGAAGAGGGGACACATGTTGATGAAGAAGAGACATGAAGAAGAGGGGACACATGTTGATGTAGAAGAGACATGAAGAAGAGGGGACACATGTTGATGTAGAAGAGACATGAAGAAGAGGGGACACATGTTGATGAAGAAGAGACATGAAGAAGAGGGGACACATGTTGATGAAGAAGAGACATGAAGAAGAGGGGACACATGCTGATGTAGAAGAGACATGAAGAAGAGGGGACACATGTTGATGAAGAAGAGACATGAAGAAGAGGGGACACATGCTGATGTAGAAGAGACATGAAGAAGAGGGGACACATGTTGATGTAGAAGAGACATGAAGAAGAGGGGACACATGTTGCTGTAGAATAGACATGAAGAAGAGGGGACACATGCTGATGTAGAAGAGACATGAAGAAGAGGGGACACATGTTGATGAAGAAGAGACATGAAGAAGAGGGGACACATGTTGATGAAGAAGAGACATGAAGAAGAGGGGACACATGTTGATGTAGAAGAGACATGAAGAAGAGGGGACACATGTTGATGTAGAAGAGACATGAAGAAGAGGGGACACATGTTGCTGTAGAAGAGACATGAAGAAGAGGGGACACATGTTGCTGTAGAAGAGACATGAAGAAGAGGGGACACATGTTGATGTAGAAGAGACATGAAGAAGAGGGGACACATGTTGATGTAGAAGAGACATGAAGAAGTGGATTTTGCATAATACAGTACAGTTGTACGGAAAGTCATTTCTATGAGAGCAGGCTGCAGTGAAGTGCTATGAGCGAACGTTTCATCACATCTATTTGACTGGATGTCAGAAATATTGGAATCCACCTTAAGCAGAACCTCTCATCCCCTCTTGTGTCTAAATCCATTTGTCTTCCTGTAGGTTTGAACTAAAACTCAACCTCTCTCCATTGTTTTGTCCCGAGAGCTGAACATTATCCACTTCTTCCCTCTGAAGGCTCGACCCGCATAACACGGCTGCCTCCATTTCGTTAACTCTCTGAACATTTGGACAGAAAGAAAACACAACCCTTCAAATTGAATCCCAGCCTCTCAGCAGATTTGAACTTAAACTCGAGCTGATTGTGTTATTTCCTGAGTCCTAACACACTGCTCTGTTTGTCTGTAGATTTGATTGTAAACTCTGCCAAATGTAATTTCCCCCTCTGTGTAAAACCTTGGCTTAATTCCATTCCCGCAGAGTTCAGCGTTCACTAACTCAATTTCCTCTCTCTGAATCTGCCGTTAGAGCCATATCTATTTGTTGGAGCCATAATGAATCTTAATAATTGGTGGATACATCTATAAAGAAAACAGGATTATATCTAAATATGTGTTTGGTTAAATGGTTGTGTTTCACACCAACCGTGCATGCAGCCTGTTGCAGTTGCTCCTGCTACAACTTTTAGCGTTCTTATTCGATCTTACTTGTTGTTTTTCTATAAGTAACTTCTATATAGTTTATTAAGCTGTGCCCTCTCTAAACTTTCTTGTAGAGAGAGATTGTGTTGCAGCAACACAACGGCTGCCTTGTTTACACCAGGGAGAAGCTAATAGCACTACATACTGTAAATCCTGCACTGTTTTTACAAGACTTCAACCTGCATTCACCTCTGCACACTTATGTAAATATATTTAACAAGCTCATTCAAATGCACAACGTTCTACTGTGATATCTTGTTTCAACAGTTACTTTATCACTTTATTTAAAAAACACCCTGTGTGAATCCTGTTTTTTTAATCTGACCCTGTTGCTGCTATAAACGCCTGAATCTCCCCAAGGGGATAAATAAAGTTCCATCTTATCTTGTCTTAAAGCCGGCCAGAATAGCGGTCGTAACAACGGCTAAATACAGATAAACCGAAGGGACAAAGGAGGAGAGCTGGATCCAGATTTATGGAGAAAAGGAAATATAAGTCGTGTCTTAGCCCCTCTCATCGCGGGATAAGAGCACTGGCTAATCATGGACGAGCTAATGGCGTTAGCTATGAGTCAGACAGAATACCTGGAGTTTAATGTGCTTTACTGAAATGTGGCAGGACCAGAAAATATCTGACAACAAAGTTTCCATCAATGCATCCGGACAGTTTGGGTCAATAAGGATTGCATCAAAACAATCAACACTTTAAAAAAAAACATACTGCTTTGACAAGAATGTATGCTTTTACTGTTTCAGCTTCTTTGTCGAAAGCTAGAATATATTCAATACAGATAAATGTATAAAAAATTCTACAATTAATTATTTGTCATGTCTTACAAACACTTGGACATTCAAATACACACCATGTCTTCATGACATATATCTATCAATTACGTTTTGTTATTGGAGAGTCCATTTAAAAGTCAACATCCATACCGTTTTTGACTTGAGACTGGCGGTTCCTTTCTGTTTTTAAATGTGCGTTTTGTCAATCCCCCCCCAACAGTGGATTATTGGAAGGATTGGAAGCCATTTTAAATTGAACTAATTCCATTCCTGTCTTGTTGTTCTTTAGATCCGTCTCTACGCTCGACCCGATGCCATTTCCAGCGGCTCCGGCGACTACGCTCTGCACATCACCAAGAGGCTTCTGGGATTTTACCAGGACTACTTCAAAGTTCAGTACTCCCTGCCCAAGCTAGGTAAGGCTGTCTTCTTCTTCTGACGCTAACTGGTTCCTGTTCCTGGGATATGTCACTTCCTGTCAGTGTTAGAAAAACATCACTCGTCCCCGGCTTGAGCTTCAATCTCAGGATCCATGTATTTGTGATCCTCTCCAGAATGGAAGTAGTCATCACATACAGAGCATCAAGTAGTTCCTGAACAGTGTCCTTCACATGCTGATATCCAAGAGAGGGAGTTACACAGTCACAAGATGGAGGAATAGAAAGCAGTATTCAATGTTTACTTCAGATTAGCTCCACGTCAGAAATGAGCATGCTTGTCATATGTCTATCTCCATAGAGGCTGAATCATCATGTTAATCACATAGCTATCATATGCCTCAAACAGTCCTGATGCTCTTCTAGGTAATCATACATCCTGTCATGTACACAGCTACAGTTGGGATACCTTTGTTATCATGTTACTCTCATATTGGAAGAGGACATTCAGTGTGTTCCCAACATAATGCTTTACACTTTGAAAGACCAAACTGCTACTACAAAGGAAACATAGGATACTTTATACATAATGGAAGTGTGCAAAGCAGTTGCAGCTGTTTTAAATTAAAATGCGATGAGGAAGAGTAATCAGGCGAGGAAGACTCTTTGAGTCTTTTCTTCCTGTGAGTCTGGGGGGGTACGGCGTGATTAGCTCTGGGAATTGAACCTCCGTTAGTTCCTGTGTTCAGATGTTAAACACCGGGGCTTGTGGGAGCTTCTTAGTTTGATGCAAAGGGATTCTGTAGGATGTGATGGGGAAAGTCAGCGCCAATTGTGTCACATCTCGCTGCTCTGCTTGGTCTCGCTTCTGCTGAAACAATAAGACTTTTGAATGGGTTTGTATGGCAGTAACATCTGGTGTTGGTGCTTTTGACGGGACTGAACTTAGTGTGGATTTGAAGCACTAAAGGTTTTTGAGTTGGTTGTTTAGTTGGAAAATGTTTCCTCTTGGGATTAATAGAGTATATATCTATCCAGTTAGTTAGTTGGTTGGTTGGTTTGTTAGTTATTTAGTTATTTAGTTGGTTGGTTTGTTAGTCAGTTATTTAGTTAGTTGGTTGGTTGGTTGTATCCGAAACAGCTTGAGTATTTTCCAAATAATAGTTTTTTCAGGTGGTATTTTAACAGCAGTAACAGCAAGAAGGTTAAAGAACGTAACCATTGGGGGTTTGAATCAGTGGAAGTCCAGAAGAACAGCATTGAAAGAAGTTTGAAAGATCTTTTAATTATATAATCACAGGAAGTAGTATCTGTTATTTGAATAACTGAAAGCATTGGGAACGACAACAAACATCATGGCAGGTTTTTCCAATCCCTCGCACTTATAATGCAATAATTATGTTTATTATTAGCATTAATTGATATTGTATGAAAAATATAATCGTTTTTAGGGTTGTTCCCGACGAGTTGAGCATCGGAAACTCCTTACATTAACTTCCTGGCGCACTGAGACTCTCTTATTAAAAGTATTTTTGGGGACAAGTATTGAAAACCTCTTGTTCCTGTATTGAAATTGGAGCTTCTGAGTTTCTAAAAAGAGTTGTGGAAAAGTACCTCAGGCAAAAAAAAGAGCTATCTTCAACTTGTGTAGGACAGAAGCCTCCCTTTGGGACGGTTGGAGGATCTTTTATCTGCTCCTATTAGAGTTTATTGTATTTTGTGCAACATTTGGACCATTTCTCCTTCTCTTCTCCTAGTTCTCAAGCTGTTAAAGCTCTCAGGCTCTCAGCAGCAGTTGTGATTGGACGGTTTGTTGCATCCATGTTTTGCTGTTTACCCCCCCGTCTTTGTCTCTCTCGGGTAATGAATCGTGTCAGAGCCGTTTGAATCTCCCCATCCTCTTCCCCCTTCCTCCATAATTGTTTGTGTTTTACACTTCTGTCCTGCCACAATCAATTAGTCGCTTCCCCTTTCCCTCTCCATGCCCAAAACAAGCTAATGTGATATCTGGGGCTCCATATTGAACATGTCAGACTCTTCCCCCCCGTCAACACTCATCCATCACGTTACAGATTCACTTTCACTCAAAGCTTCCTGACCTTTACTGGGATTTTAGCTGCTTTTAAAAGGCAGTTTCTCTGCCAGCTAAAGGTGACGTGACGTCCTGAGGTCCAGAATAAGATCTCAGGGGAAAATACTGGATCTCTGAGATGTCAATTTATCAAGTAGTCAGACATTGTTGGGTTTTAACTCAATTAAAGTGAAGTTTGGACATCTTCCAAAGGTTTTTAGTGGATTTATATGTCTCCTATAATAAGGAGTGATCTTTAAAATGGTCTGTAAATGTGTTACACTGGAGAGGCCTTGTGTCTTACATCATCTTTGGAAAAAAGACACACTTTCTAGAATAGGATAAAAAATACTACATAACGCTCTGAAGTAGAATGCAGCAGGAATTTATTATAGAAAACTCTGATACAAATAACATCTTTATAAATCCCAATTAAAGTGAAGTTTGGGCATCTTCCAAAGGTTTTTAGTGGATTTATAGGTCTATTATAATAAGGAGTAAATGGACTGTACTTATATAACGCTTTATCCAGTCTTTACGACCCCTCAAAGCGCTTTACATACTACATGTCATTCACCCATTCACACCCATTCATACAGAGCAGTACCACTTGCTCTAGGACCTAACCTTCACACACCGTTGGCCATCGGGAGCAACTCAGGGTTAAGTATCTTGCCCAAGGATACATCGACATGTTGACTGCATGGGCTGGGATCAAACCCACAACCTTCTGGTTGAAAGACGACCGCACTCCCTCGCAGCCACAGTCGCCCCATCGGAGTGATCTTTAAAATGGTCTGTAAATGTCTTGTGTCTTACTACATCATTGGAAGAAATACACACTTTCTAGAATAGGATAGAAAATACTACATAACACCATTAGAAAAATAAGATACAAATCTAAAAAACCTTTATAAATCCCCAGGGGAATTGGGACGTCATAACATTTGCTCCATTTTCAGAATAAAACAAATTGAAAAAATGAAATCAAATAAAAGTAATTCATTAAATTAAATAAATATAAAAATTGAAATAATTCAAATTAAAATTGAAAAAATGTCATACAATTTAAATGAAATAAAAATCGAGACAATGAATGTAATAAATCCAGATACCTAGTTAATCCAATAAATTGTCAATTTTTGGGAGAGAGCCATATCTTCCGGTCGGTTCAGGCTGAATTATCTCAAATAACTATTGGATGGATTTCCATTTATTCTGTTCATGATCAGCAGGTGAATTACTTTAGAGATCCTTTGAGTCTCCATTAAGAGCTATCGGCAGGTTTGACCTTTTATGTGAAACTTCTGAACCAGTTGGTTTGGCAGTCATCATCGTCCGTAGATCATTTTCTGTCTAGCACCAGCTAATGGTTTTTTTTTTTATGTGAAAACCATTGGATTTAATGGCATGTAACTTGGTACAAACATTCATTATCCCCCCCAGGAGGAATTTTAAATATAGATGACCTCTTTATCTTTCATTTGGCACCATTTTGAGGCAAGGCAAGTTTATTTATATAGCATTTTCAACACAAGGCAATTCAAAGTGCTTTACAACAATGAAAGACATTAGAAACATTAAAAAGCAAAGATAATAAAACATGAATACATGAATAAAAGTTACAGTACAGTGTGAGATGTGAATAGTTCAATTAAAAGCAGTGGCAAAACAGAAAAGTCTTATAGAGTCGAATAGAATTGTGAGGGATGAACCCCTCTGTAATGGTCTCACATGCAGAGCACACAGTGACATGTGTTCTCTGCTTTTAACCCATCCTAGTACCAGGAGTCTAGTTCTAGGAGAAGTGGGCAGCTATTGTACAGCGCCCGGGGAGCAATGGGAGTGGGGGGGGAAGGGGGTTGTCCGGTGCCTTGCTCAAGGGCACCATGGCAGGGCAGGAGGTGAACTGGGACCTCTCCAAGTAGCAGTCCACACTCCATACTTTAAGTCTGTTCGGGGACTTGAACCCGGCGACCCTACGGCTCACAGTCCAAGCCCCTACTGACTGAGCCACTGCCGGACTTCAGCCTGGATTTAAAATTAGTCAGAGTTGCGGTGGACCTGCAGGTTTCTGGGAGTTTGTTCCAGATATTTGATAATATCTCTAACCAAATTCTCACATTCCTCTACCCCTAGTCTTCCCGTGAAATTATAGTTCTTTATATTCCTTTCATCCTTCTCTTTCAATCATTTTGCATCCCCAGACAACACATTATCCTGTTTTACTGTTACCAGAACCCATCTTTGACCTTTAAACCACTTTTATTTTCATTTCCCAGAATTAGGATATTTAAACCTTGAGCTCCATTTATATGCGTGAGTGTTGGGAAGACAATAGTTTGGACATATTGTCGGATAATTGTTTTTTATCAGTCTTATGCTGCGTTCACACCGGACGCGATGCGATGTTTGGGGGCGGCGCGACTACATGTAAAGTCAATGCAGAGACGCGGACAGACGCGAATTCGCTCCGACAGCGCGCATGAAGCGGTCGATGCGAATTCCGCGGCGCCATTGAAGGGGGGCCGCGACAAACGCTCGAGTTCAATTTTTTCAACTCGAGCGTGAAATTCGCGTGACACCAATAGCCAATCAGCGGTGAGGATCTCAGCCTGACGTTGAACCACAAAACCAAAACATCAGCTGTTAGCACTCAGAGCTCACAGCTCCTCATATCTGTTCAGAAACTAGACAAAAGTTACAAACCACAGACTGCCTGTGTCATGGTGAATACAGTCGCTGCTTTATTTATGTCTGTATAGGCCGTTGTTGTGAGTGTGGACGGTCGGAGCATATACTGCGTTAGCTTAGCCAATCTCCATTTAGAAAACACGCATTTTAAAAGGTGTTTCGCCTGCCGTCTGTCTGCAGACTTGACAAAGCATTAATTCATGGTTTTTACTAACCGGTATCAGTATGTTGTTACTTCGGCATCATTTTGAAACGTGTATTACAATTAAATCACGGTCAAATATGTCCATCTTGTTGTGGTTGTAGCCCCCAAGCCAGCGCTTCTTGTTTGAATGATGCGAGTAAACACAGCTGACAGCCGGGGTGAAACTCGAGCGTTTAGAGCGATGCGATAAGAGCGTCTTGTGGTCAGGATGCTTCATTATATGATTTAATGGCATGAAACTTGGTACAGACCTTCATTATCCCCCCAGGAGGAATTTTTATTATAGATGACCTCTTTATCTTTCTTTTGGCACCATTTTGAGCTCCATTTATGTGCTCGAACGGTGTTGGGAAGACACTACTTTGGCCAGATGATTGGTTTTTACCAATAGTTCTTGTTCAGGATGCTTCCCATCGAGGTAGAATTGTGTTTTCTGCACCGTGCCCTTCTGTAAACTTGGCCCTCGCTGTTTTTTGGGCTCCTGCCAGACTCGTGATCGATGACGCACCGCCATCCGTACGCTGCTCTAACTCCAGGTGTCAACATCTGCCTGAGTCCTGGCCGCTAACTGGAACTCATCGTCTCTGCCAACTGTCCTCAAACTGAGCCGAAAGCATCAACAATCACATCTGAAGCTCCACAAAGCAAACACTCTGCACTCGTTGGAGACATTCACAACTTTCTTTCGTCCAATATCCCCCGTTTGGGTTGTTAAAGCTTTGCAGTTCAACCAGATCATGATGGGAACGCTTTGTTCCCTTTGGTTTGTTGCTATTAAGAAGAGATTTCATGACCATTCGGACAATCGACAGACTGACCTGGTACATATGGGAGACTACAAAGACTTGTTTGTTTATTTTTGGACATCACTGGTATGGAGAAGTCAAACTGTAAAATATAATTTCATCTAAAGCCAACATAGAGAAAAATATCCCACCATTTCTTTTGATATAAGGATCCTTGAATAATGATATAAAGCTTCAGATACTCTCAGTGACTTATTGTTTGGACTTCATTTCCCAGAATGCCTAGATCTTCGCACTGGGCCATCAGAAGCTTTATGTAGAAATTTGAGGGTGAAAAATATGTTTTTGTTTCTTTGCGTGTTGAATCAGACCCTCACATGGAGGGATGGAGTCACCAGAGGGAAACACTGATACTGTGCCAAACTGAAGTCCACACACACACACACACACACACACACGCACACACACACACACACACACACACTCAGTTAAACTCAGATGATCTACAAAATAAAATAAATAGATAGTGGCAAACAG
>NW_022987642.1:152500-222500 GCF_902827165.1 Trematomus bernacchii
TTTCATGTGAACGCACACTCAGCCGGACGGAGAAACCCTGGCTTGAGTTACCGAGTTGATAACCAGCGTCGTAGGACCGCTTAGCGAGATCTCGTTTGTTAGGGTTAGTTAAGCCGGGTAACTCAAACATATCCAGGGTCTGTTGAACCGGCTTCGTAGTACAGGCCTCAGGTGTTCGAGAGATGGTTTGTCTGTTAGTCAGAAGGATAACGGTTAAACTACTTGTCCAATATCCATGAAAATTGGTGGAATGGAGGAGCATTGGCCGAGGAAGAAGCCATTTCAATGTGGAGTGGATCCCAATCTCTGGGTGCACACACGAGTATTTACATATGGAAACAGCCTTGGCAGCAGACTGCAATCTCCAAGTGCCTTCCTAGTCTCTTTATAAGAATATATGTCTTTTTTTTAAGAGAGGATAATGCACATTAATAACTTGAGTCCATCACATCATCTTCAGCTTGACGGCATTTGAACACAATGATGTTTGTCGGCTCTTAGACCAAAGAAACTCAAGACTGAAGACATGCGTGATCTTCATCTTCCATTAGTGTCACTTCATCATGAGAACAGAGCTCATTATGCAACACACACACACACACACGCACACACACACACACACACACACACGCACACACGCACACACACACACACACACACACACACACACACACACACACACACACACACACACACACACACACACACACACACACACACACTCGCTGTTTCTTTAAGAGCACCAATTAGAGCCATGTAATCACTGCAGTGTCTGGAGGAGTTCATGTGATTCACGGTTAACCAAAAGCCTCAGAGCTGAAATATCTGCATGTTTGACCAGCTGGAGGCGAGAGGAGGCTTTAGATTAGAAAGACACAATTGCAATTATTTAAAATGCAACAATACGGCATCAAAAGACTCTGAATGTTGGAGAAATCCTCTCTTTCTGACGGTTTAGTTTTTCAATTTGGATTGAGCTTGGTTTCCAATTCCTCCCTGATTGCAGTCTTCATGCTAAGCTAGGCTAACCGTGTCATAGACCAATCACTGAACTAAAAGGACCAATTAAGCTGATGTCCTTTCAGCTCAATCTTCGTCGTATTTTTCTTACAGTTTGATTGGCATCGTCCAAAAACCAAAAAGTGTTTTGAAAGCCTTGTAGACCCTAAGTTATACAAAAAGATCAACGTATGAGACTCAATAAGGTATAAAAACACACTTTACTGTACATTTAGCTGACAATAATTACACTAATGACCTTTTGAGTAATGATGCAGGACTGACTTCTCCCTGTGTTGTATCTGTTACTGAAGTTAAGGATCTTTAACCACTGGTGTTAACGGAGCAGAAAATGAGAACAAAATCTCTACACGGTGCGTCCTGATTGGCCGTGTGGTGGGTAAAGTTGTCCCAAAGGATTATCCAGTAGTAGCAAGTGGAACCCATTAATGGTGTTTTCACGGCACCACGAAACCCCCCCCTCATCTCTGTTCCAGCCTTATTATCTATTAAATGCAACAATGGGTCTAAAAAACACCACCCAGACAAAATGTGGACGTTGAATAAACTGAAAGGCATGGTTTGCCCGGAGACAGTTGAGGACAGAGCTAACCTTGTTGGTAGTTTTAACTAGGGCTGTGCAATTATGGCAAAAATCATAATCACGATTATTTGGGTCAATAATTGATATCACGATTATTAAATACGATTATTCATTGACTTTGAAAAAAATCCATTTATTGAACTTTAAAACAAATACAAATAATAATTTGAACAGTATCTTTTTAACTGTTGATTACCCTGAACGTATAATTCAACTGAAAAACCAATACAACTATAAATAATACATTTAAATAAATATCAAAATAATAAATATCAATAAACAAGATCAACAAATATTTTGTAGCGCACTTCAACAAGCTATTAAACATATATAAATATGATAAATACAAATAAATTAGACTAAAAATTAATTAGATCAAATATGTTGCACTGTCACAACCTAGCAAAACTAAATAATTGTTTTTTTCGATTATGTTGTTTTCGTAATTGTGGCAGGCCAAAATCGTAATTGCGATTAAAATACGATTAATTGCACAGCCCTAGTTTTAACGATCATACCGGTCGCTTTTTGGTTGTTTTTTTCTGTCTCTTTGGTGGATTTGTGGCACTTTTTTAGTAATTTTGTGTCTTTTTGGTTGTGTTTTGTCTCTTTTTGGTCAGTTTGTCTGATAGTTTTGCATCTGTTTTTGTTAGTTTCACCTTTCTTTTGATTATCTTCTGTATGTTATGGTTGTTTGTTGTGTCCCTTTGGTTGTTTTGCGTTTGTTTGTGGCTGTATTTTGTCTCTTTTTAGACATGTTGTGTCCCTTTGTGGTGGTTAAAGTGGTCCCAAAGGATTATCCAGTAGTAGCAAGTGGAACCCATTAAAGGCACCACAACCCCCCCCTCATCTCTGTTCCAGCCTTATTATCTATTAAATGCAACAATGGGTCTAAAAAACACCACCCAGACAAACATTAGACTGAAATGCATCTCCAGGGGATGTGTGGGTCCACCAGTTGCCTGAATGCAGGTTGAAGATTAGATTAGATGACTTTATTGTCATTACATAATGCAAGCAGAGTGTAATGCAATTAGATAAGAAGTACTTTATTGATCAGTGGTCATTTGTTTGTGTTGCAGCAGCATCAAAAGACAAGGCAGTGTACATAAGAGAAATTAAATAAACAATCCAAAATGTAAACCTCTCAAATAGAAATAAAATAGCATTAAAAAAAGTAGAAAATATACATGTTGAAATACAAATGTACGCTAACAAAATATAAAAAGCAGGATATTATATATACATTAAGTCTGTAAGGAATGGAATATTACATATTAAATTGAACATACATTTAAAATGTACAGTGAGGTTATCCAAGAGAAGCGATAGTCTCTCTCTGAGACTGAAGGAACGTGAGCAGACGCACTCTGCAGTGATTACATGTCTCTAATTGGTTCGTTTTAAAGACACAGTGTGAAGCTGCTGCAGCTATTTTAGTGTCAAGAGAAGGCCTGTTATCTAACACACGCACACACGCACACACACACACACGCACACACGCACGCACGCACACACACACACACACACACACACACACACACACACACACACACACACACACACACACACACACACACACACACACACACACACACACACACACACACACACACACACACACACACACACACACACACACACACACACACACACACACACACACACACACACACACACACCACACACACACACACACACACACACACACACACACACACACACACACACACACACACACACATACACACACACACACACACACACACTCACACACTCACACACACGGCACGCACACACACACACAGGGAGGTATACACACACACACACACACACAATGAAGGCTAGCTGGAACGTCCAATAAAAAGTGATTTCAGTCGATACAGATTTGAGTGGAATTATCTGCCAGCAGAGAGAGATAATTACACTTAGTAAGATTTTTAAAAATAGGAAATCTAGATTCTACAAAAGTAAGGTCTTAAGGCCCGGACACACCAAGCTGACACCAAAGAACTCACACAGACGGACCCGACTGTTGCGTCGCCTCACGTCTCCTGCGTCTTGGCCAACAGTCGCACTGGAACACACCGCAAAGACTTCAGCCGACGGCCAAGAAGCACGTACGAACTGCGCATGCGTGAGTGGCAATAACTTTCCTTACCAGCAGGCGGCGGTAGTGTGTATTCGTCATTCAAAAGAGGCAACAACCGGAAGACAGACTGCGTGATAACCGAGAGAAGAAGAACAGACTGCGTGATATAAACAAACAACAAATAGCGTGTTCCATTTTCACTCTACAGCGAGAAGCTCATGGGGCTTTCCCCAACCTGTGTCGAGAGCTGGAGGTAAATGTTAGTTTGGGTCCCTCACTTCCGTTTCGCTTCTCATGCACTGATTCGCTAAGCTGAACAGCCAATCAGAGTGATTTCTTTGCCGACTGCCTTTGGCCGACTGCCGTTTTTGGCCGAAAAGGCGTCGGCACGGCCAAAAAGACACAACGGTGCGGGACACACCAATCTGAGTAGGGCGTGTCGACGCCCATCGACGGCCAACATCGGCTTGGTGTGTCCGGGCCTTTATAGTAATTGAGAAAAACACCGATTTGTTGACTGGAATTTGTAATAGATAGAAAATAAGAACAATGATAGATACATTCAATGAAAGACTCAAAGAAGGTTGAATGGTTTAAATAATGTTGTCTAGTTAGTGCAGTACATGTATCTTGTGTTGATTTCTGCCCTTCTTTGCCTTTTTGACTGCCAGTGACGAGTTAACGTTGACAGCCCTGATGTTAGGATTGATAACCAAGTGAATGAAGACGTCAAATATTCTTAAAACTTAATCGAAAGCTTCTTCCTCTTACACAAGCACCTCTGGCACATTACACTATTCTCTAAAGGTCAGTCAGAATTTAAGGCTAGATATTATCCAATCCAACTTTATTTATAAACAGAGTTGACCAATACATCAATAAATATATAAAATCCAGCCTAAAAAACCCAAATACTTATAGCCACAGACTGAAAAACTCTCATACACGATGTAACAACAATATAAAACACAAGAGAATTGGAAACCCCAATTTAAAAGCACAGATATAAGACGGTAGGTAACATCATGAGTGTGTGTTTGTCTCTTTGTCAAAATCAAAGACAACCGGCTGACAGGAAGTGAATGAAAGAAATAGAGGAGAAACGGAGGTGGAAGGAGATCAAAATGTCTCTCTCTCTCAGACCTCACACGGTTCACCTGAGGAGAATCTGATCGATGGAGATATTGATCGTTGGTCTGAGGATCCTTCACTCCGCAGTAATGAGGCTTCAGGCTCTGACACTATAGACTTTTAGAACTCTTTAGTTCACGTTGGCTCGGCTGGAAACTGAGAGAGTTTCAGAGAACTGGGAGGAGAGAGGAAGAATTACATATGTTTTAATGAAATGATTTATGTAATCACAGGTACAATGTCATACAATAAACATTAAGGCCATTTTTTTGTTACTTTTTCCCCAATTCCTTCGTCCCATAACAATTCTGCAAGATAATAATATAATTGAAAAAACGATATAATAATACAATATATAACAGTAATAATAATAACAAATAAAATAATACAATAATAAAAAAATAAACAATTAAAACATTTTATTTTTAAATGTAAAAGACATTTAAGACTCTACTCACCAACTAAACATTGTTAATTTAAAGGGGACCTATCATGCAAAATGCACTTTTTTATGTGTTTTTTACATAAAGATGTGTCCCCGGTGTGTCAGAAAATAAAACCCCCTCTCTTTTCCTCCGTACCCACATCTCTAAAAACGGGGGAACAACGGAGCTGATCCAGATTTGCGTCCGATATGACGTAATATCTGAAATGTGGACCCACGGCCCTATCAGAAACGTTGCTATCAGAAACAATGCCCGACTGTTTTGGACGTAATATGGTCGGTGTTTACATTAGCATGGCTAACACTCAGAGCTAACCTGTACTGGAGAGCATGTGTGTGAAGAAGCAGGAAATAAAAAGGAACTCACCTTGTGGTATAACCGGCAAGAGAGAAAGCCTTTGAGCTCCATACTGTTTCAGAAACAATCCTTGATAATCCATGATATGGCATTTCATCACGGCAGCATTTAGTTTAGACAGTAGCTGCCGGGTCCCGCATGAGCTCAGACCCCTCCTTTTTAATTTTTTATTAATTTTTTAATTTTTTAAAGCTTTATTCCCCAAATCAGCACTTTTGAAACAGGAAGTGAAACAGAGGGATATGAGGCATGGCTAGAATGGGTGATCTGTTTGGTATTTTGAGCAAAACACTTCATAGACATGTTTTTTATATATTTGTATATATCTGAGACCTATGCTATTGCCTACAAATAGCATGATAGGTGACCTTTAAATTAAAAAGATCAATAGTATAAGAAATGTATAAGAAGAATACTTCATCCTGATTGACCAGGAGGCTCAGAGAGTTATATCACTGCAGTCCACTGATCAGTTACCATGACAACAACAGTAATACCTGTAGGCAGGGGTGTGATTGTGTATGTGTGTGTGTGTGTTTTTTGTATATTTTCACGTGTTTGTGTTTGTGTGTGTGTGTTTGGTCTGTTTCCAGCTTGTTGACTCAAACTATCTCTTGCACAAGATCCAAGGTCACACACACACGCACACACACACACGCACACGCACACGCACACACACAGGGTAGGGTAGGGTTCGCCGGCCTCTCGCTGCCTCAGTGACCCCACATCAGTTGCCATGGTAACGTGTCTCCCACTCTCTCTCCATATATCTGAGAGAAATCAACATGTTGTGTTTCACTGTCAGACGGAGGAGTGTTCTGCTTATAGGAAGAGTTCAATGTACGGTTATGCAACTGGTCGTAAAACATTGAATATGTCCAGCATAAACCAGAAGAGAGACTATATTTCATTTCTTGTTATTTCGTATTGTTTACAGAAGCCCTATTCTGCTTTCTGGGGTTTTCACCCTCCCGTCTCCTCCGCCCCTGTTCTGCTTGAAAGCAAGTACCTGCCTCCTGCAAACTGTTCAAACAAACGCTTCAACTTGTACCATTTAGAATCTGTATGTTTGAATATGGATCTGAAGTTGGCGTGACGTTGAAGTCGTGCTGCTGGACTCGCCTGTAGTTCCTTTAGCATAACGTTAGCATTTTGCTTCTGGCCATTAGATTTATGATTCGAACATTATAAAAGTAGGGTAGATGTGATTACCTAATTGGCATTTCCTTCTTTATCCTTCTTGTTCCTTTCGTGTAACGTCAGAGGTCCAACTCGGTGTCGTGTAGCCATCTCTGGTCCGAAGTCCAAGAAGCTGGCTTCCGAGGGTTTATTAATAGCTCTTTTAAAAACCATCACATTACATATTCCGACCTCAAAATACAATACATTTATAAGATAAGATGAGATGTACTTTAGTAATCCCATTTTGGGAAACATTTTTGTTGCAGCAGTTTAAAGTGGACCTATCATGCTATATTGGAAACATATATTGTAGGGCCATACCTATACAAAACATGTCTGAAGTTTGTTGCTTCAAATCCCAAACAGATCACCCATTGTAGCCATGCCTCATACTGCTCATACCCCTCTGTTACAGCTGTTAGAGAAACGCGGATTTTGGGTCCTTAGCTTGAAAAAACAAAAAAGGAGGCGGAGCTAATGCCTGATCAGAATTCTACCGGAGATAAAGTAAAATTCTGCTGTGATAAAACGCCATCCTGTTCTAAACCACATCAAGGATTATTTCTGAAACAGTATGGAGCTCAAATGCTTTTTCTCTTGCGGGTTTATCACAAGGTGAGTTATTTTTTATATTTCCTGCTTTTTAAACACATGTGCTCTACAGAACAGGTTAGCTCTGAGTGTTAGCGAGGCTTGCTAATGTAAACAAAGACGAGATTACGTACAAAAGACGTCAGGCATTGTTTCTGATAGCAACTTTCTGTGGGTCCGTATCCGCTCGTTGTAGCCCCGTTTTTTTAGAGATTTGGGCACGGAGGAAAAGAGAGAGGGTTTTATTTCCTGACGCTGCGTGAGTTCCCCAACACACCGGGGACACATGTTTATGTATAAAAGACATCAAAAAGTGCATTTTGCATGATAGGTCCCCTTTAAAACAAAACAAGGCACCAATTAAAAGAGTAGAAATAAACATTTCTAAAATATTTACATCTCAAAATAGAAATAGACCTTGTTCTTGAACCTGATCGTGTTTGTTTTTTGCGAAACCAGCTCCATAAAAATGTGTTTTCTCAGTTTTCTGATAAAGAACTTGACCTGATCTCCATTCAACACCTTTGGGAGCAGTGAGGCTTCATCAGCCAACATTATATTATATAAATATTGACTCTTACATAATGTGGCTAATATGATAACTCAGATATCCATATAGTTATACTGCACTGTGACAGGGTTTAGAGTTTGAACTGCACAGTGAAGCTGATTTCTTTATTCAAGTCTGAGCCTTTTAATCCAGGCTGGAACAAAAGAGCTGAGAAAAGTGAAGTTTGATGACGGTGCATTTTCTCCTAATCCGGTTGGTTTACCCCGAGGAACGTTCTCAGGAGTCATCAATAAATATATTTAATTAAACTGACCTTAAACCAGGAGACTGAAGGAAATACTCTCAGAGGTTTCCTGTCTTTAGCCGAGGGAAATACGATGTTATCGCACATTTGATAGTGTTTTTATTTGTCAGACAGTTTATATATTTTGTATCTGTATATTTTTCTTACTCTCTAATGCTGGTTTATTTCTATTTTTGTGATCTTTGTTTTAGAATCTTTATTTCTACTCTTTTAATTTGTTATTGGGATTAATAAAGTCAATGTTATCTTATTGCACACATTACCTCAACAAGGCATTTAAAAATGTGTTACATTAAACATTGAAAGCATATATACAATGGAACAGATTGTAAAAAGACATTTAAATTCAGTTAAAGGTCCCATGTCACGGCCATTTCTACTGATCATAGTTCCATTGTTGAGGTCTACTAGAATAGATTTACATTGTTCAATGTTCCAAACTCACATTGGTTTCTCATACAGCATCTCTGTATAGTCTGTGTATTCACTCTCTGTCCTACACGGCTTGTTGGAGCTCCTGCCCCCCCCCTCCCTATGAGCCCAGTGTGCTCTGATTGGTCAGCTCGCCCACTCTGTTCTGATGAGTCCACCACCGTTACAGCTGAACATCAGTGATTATGTGTTACAATGGCGTTTGTTAGCAACCAGAAAATGACACCAGTAAGGACAAACAGATGAGAATGCTGCGTGGGGTCTGGGTGCCGTGTTGGCGGGACGTTGCGGGGCTCGCTGCTCCGCCCTTTGGGGCTCGAGGAGCGGACAGTGTGAGCTGTATCTCTGTCACAGGCTGAGAAATCCGCAGAGCCGCAGCTGAGAAGAGATAAGGCTGAGTGTGTGTGTTTGTGTGAGGAGCTCCACGGATTGGTTCATTTGGACCTGGGTATGGGCACGTCACTGTACTCAGGAAGAAAAAAATGGAAAAAGATAAATGTCCAACGAGGCGTTCTGGGGCAGCATAGACAGGTCTTCTCTGTGTTAGAGTGTTACTCGCTACAGGGTGTACTTTGAGGGTTTGTGACTCTGCAGACCGTTTACATGTCATCTCGATAAAAAGCTTATGTTTATGAGCTGTCATTGTTTTTGGGCTCTTTTCGGCATTTAGGCGATTTGTCGTAAAGAGTATTAGTTCAGGGTCTTCAGGGATGTAGGGAAGGCCATAAGAACAACCTATCTGTAAAGGAAGTGTGTGTACAGGTGGAAGGTCGAGGTTTTTTATTAAACGTTTTATCTTTTGCTGCCTCGTGTTCGGCGCCATGAGGTCGAAGTAATGGATTATCGCCCTTTTCGCACCGATGTAAAGTAATGAAGACGATCCGTTATAAAGGAGTACGGAGACTTCAGGGTCTGTATGTTTAGATCATTCCCCCAATATTAAAAGTTATCTGTTATCGGTTAGTAATCAGCAGCGAACCGCTTCGACACGTGTATTTCGGTTTATTCACGGCATTCTTTTTGTTATTCTACAGTTTTGTTGTTTTATAGTTATTTGTTAATGTAACCCAATTTGTGTTCTTTGAAAATGAAAAGGATATTGCATTCTGTTTGTTACTTTCGTTGCAGTTGTATATGTCTTAAGTGTAATTTGGCTTGGCTTCCTATTTTGTATGGACATGCTTTTATTTTGAAGGAGAGTTAGCGCTGTTGACAGGGAGTTGTTGTTGCTATGGAAACAACGTGACCGAGATTAATGGAGAAAAAGACGGTATAAAAATATCTACATATAAAGACGGAGAAAGTAAACGATAACGTTTATGGTTAAGTGTTAGCAACCCCCGTAGAGGCACAAGCTCTTACGTTGATATTGGAGATTTCAATAAATAAAATAAAAAAACAAAATAAAAACGAATATCCGAATAACGAAATTGAAACCCAAATAGTACTCCAACGAACGGATATTCGGGTTGTGTGTGTGTGTGTGTGTGTGTGTGTGTGTGTGTGTGTGTGTGTGTGTGTGTGTGTGTGTGTGTGTGTGTGTGTGTGTGTGTGTGTGTGTGTGTGTGTGTGTGTGTGTGTGTGTGTGTGTGTGTGTGTGTGTGTGTGTGTGTGTGTGTGTGTGTGTGTGTGTGTGTGTGTGGCTACATGATGAACCCTCCCGATCTCTCTGGTCAGAACATGGAGAGTTCAGTTATGAATCTCCAAACATCTGGAACAAACTCCCAGAAACCAACTCTGACTACTTTTAAATCCAGGGTGAAGACTTTCCTTTCTGTTCAAACTACGGCCCGCGGACCATTTTGAATCAGCCCTCAGCAAATTAAAAAAATATAATGCAGTACGGCCTTCAAATGAAACTTTTGTTCGTCTTTTACTTCTCACATATAGACTTAAACAGATATTACACATGCATGTGTTAATGAGCCCACTTTTCAAATAAATTCAGTCAATTAAAGCTGAAAAGATTTTCTAACAAATCTAAGTTGATAAGAAAAAAGCTCTAACTTATTTTCATAACAAGCTTGAAATAAACCCTTCATATTTCCTCTCATGATATTCAGTCTGAGGCTTCTGTTGTAAGGGATGAGCTGCCAACGAAATCATTGAAACCCTCTGGAGAGCTGTGATGTACGCTGATTAAGCATCAGCTGATTAAGCATCAGCTGATTAAGCATCATTTACCTACATTTCATTGATTTTGCCGACTTATAACTGAACGAGGCGATATACATCACCTTTAGGGAGTGGCTCAGCCCTTCGTATATGTGTCTGTATGTGGCCCTCGGTGAAAACAGTTTGGACACCTCTGTTTTAACATTCACATCTCACACTGCACTGTAACTTTTATTCATGTACCTGTTATTCATGTTTTATTATCTTTGCTTTTTAATGTGTTTAATGCTCTTAATGTCTTTCATTGTTGTAAAGCACTTTGAATGGCCTTGTGCTGAACGGTGCTGTATAAATAAACCTGCCTTGCCTTCAGGGAGGGAGGAGAGGTCAAACTCCACTCTGTTTGTAAAGTGTGAGGTTTTTTACGAGACGTTTTGTGACGCCTGTTGTTGAGGTCGTCGTGGCAGATGTTTCCCTCTGGGAGGAGAGAGAGAGCATGTGTTCAATCCATCATGGCCGCTGGTGGGAGTGATGAGACAACAATAATATGTATTATAAAACGGACAAGTCAAATCAAGCAATCTGATTGGTTCTTAGCCGTGATATAATGAGCGTATACCACGGGTAGAATTGTAGTTACTTTTCACAACAAGTCAGTATCCCTCCGCGTCTGAGAAAAGCTACAACCGTTACAACTGTTACATTACGTCCGTTACGAAACTAACTAACTAACAAAGCTTAAGATGGAAACATGTAAGGGATAATGTGCAGCAAGGACTTATTGACCGTTGTTAAGGACGCTCACATCTGCAGAAAGAAGTCCGGTCGATTTAACTGTATACAGTTTGGCTGAAAAGCAAACTGGGACAAGAAAACAGCGGAGAAGTAACGGGGCAGAAACCCTCATTTTTATGCAGCGGTCCAGACAGAGACATCAAACGGCGACACATATTCAGTGTGCAGTTCCTTTGGCATTAGGGCAGGGATATCTAGATACTTCCCAAGGTTTGACATCATGAGTTGTGCTACTTTTAAAGCAAGCAGCGATGTTTTCAAATCTGTAATCAAAAAGCTCCTCAAAAACGCTATTGAAGCACTTCCTGCCGTTGCTACGTTAGTTCAAACGGTAACAACGGACTATTTTTGATCTGCCTGTCGGGTGTTCTTTTACCCATAATGACCGCCTCGCTGCACATTATCCCTTACTTCGACCTCCGGGGGGGTCTTACTATGGAGGAGTGGATTGAGGAGTGCCTATCTCCAGAAAAATATTGCACCTAAACGACGACATGCAGAGCTACGTGGAGAGCAGGTAGACCAACTGGAAAAGTATCACCATTCAAAAGCTTTCTGATGCGGGTCTTGAAACAAAGCAGAGAAATTATGACCGTTAGTGGCCACAGGTGCAAAAGCTCTCTCCAGAGCTACTGGAAGCCCAATCTCTGGGACCGGAGAAAGTGGAGCAATATTCTCTCCACCCCAAGCAACAGCCTAGAACAACCTCAGCCTATACAAGTAACCACGTAAGCCATGCTACTGATGCTGGACAGGTTTTCAGTGGGTGCACAATAAACGGCAACATACACATTAATGTAAATAAATAGCCAAATAATGGATCAACGCTCTCTGTCTAATATGTTCGCTAGCTGTTGTTAGTGTTGTTGCATAGCAACCACCTCGCACTATGTTTCGTGCAGAAGGCAACAGAGGGACTATTTTATTTTGAACATCATTATTTACTAATAAAAACTATTTAAATTAGAGTGTGTATTTTTCTTTCATATTGCCACACTTGGTAACCGTTTTATAAAAGCAATAGCTCACGACAAGCCGTGGTATGTGCTCATTATATCACAGCTAAGGGGCGTGGTTCGGCCCGACGCAAAGCTGCTTAATTAGATTGAATATAAATGTTAAATGTATAAGTGTGATTTTAAGTCGAAGAGAAGCTATGGAGCAGACATGGTGGGAGTGAGTGAGTGAGTTCTCAAAGGTCTCCTATTATCAAATCAAATCAAATTAAGGTTTATTTATAAAGCACATTTAAAAGCGATTTTTGGTCGGGCCAAAGTGCTGTACATGTAATAACTACAATCACATAAAAACACATTTCTATAATCACAATAAAAGACAATAAATTACAACAGATATTTAAAAAGAAAACACAGGGAAAAGTCAGGAGTCGTGCTCCGCTCTGACTAGAAGGCCAGAGAGAAGAAGTGTGTCTTAAGAGTAGATTTAAAAACCCCTAGGGTCTGGGCCGACCTCACATGGAGGGGCAGAGTGTTCCAGAGCCTAGGGCCAGCTGCTGCGAAGGCTCGGTGCCCTCGGGTTTTGAGCCTGGTCTTGGGCACTACCAGCAGCAGCTGGTCAGCAGACCTTAAAGCTCTGGTTGGGGTGTAGCGCTGGAGGAGTATTATGCTAAATGCACCTTTTGATGTCTTTTCTACATCACCATGTGTCCCCGGTGTGTCAGAGAACTCCCAAAGTGTCAGGGAACAAAACCCTCTCTCTTTTCCTCCGTACCCACATCTCTAAAAACGGAGCTGATCCAGATTTGATGACGTAATATCTGAAACGTGGGCTGGCTTCACACTGAACAGAGCGATATGAGGGATTTCTAAAATGCATGATCTGTTTGGTATTTTGGGCAAAACACATCATAGACATATTTTTTGTATATTTGTATATATCTGAGACCTATAATATATAAAGATAGCATGATAGGAGACCTTTAAAGAGCTGCTGTCGGTTAAAACTGTATTTCAATGTTAAGAGCCAGACTCTCTGAATCCCGTCCTTTACAGATATTACGAGGCAGTGTTTCAAACCAGAGAAAAGTCCTAAACGCATTTGTTTTGCGGTGCAGTTTGATTCTGCTGATGAGAACACTTTCAGATCTCTGTATCTTTCAAGGAGTCGTCTGAATGTTGTGTATTCATCGACTCAGAGCTGAAAGACAGTCTTTCTCCGGCTCTTCAGTAATCCTTATATAATCTCTCTCTCTTGCACTTTGACTCCGTGTGTTGTGAGGCACTTTGTTTGTCCTTGTAGCTGAAACGTGCTTTTATAAATACACTTCTCTTGTGAAATATTGCAAACTTTCACAACTATCCAAGTGCAGTTATATCGTCCGAAAGCTCTCACTTTGCACACAGAGCCTTTTATTACGTTACTTGTTATCGTAACACGACATCTTAATGAGCCTCTTCACAGTTTACACTATAAGGTTCATTGTTCTCCCCCTGTGTGTGTCCTCCACTCGTGTTTTTCTCTCACCCTGATGGACCCACCGTCCTCTCTTCCTGTTTGCACATGTGTTGTGTGCGACGGTCATTATCTTCCCCCTCCACGGTCAAACGGACAAATTAGTACACGTGTCAGCGAGCGAATGACGTGTCAAAACTCTCATTAGTGTCCGGAGAGAGAGAGAGGAAACGTGTCCTGGGTCAGAGAGGGGAGAGAGGGAATTCATGTATAATTATATTTATTAAAACAGAGAAATATCAGGAGAGAGGATTGTAATTTAGAGATTGGAGGTTGTTGAATATTTGGTCCATTATCTGATATTGTTAAATCTATTAGGTATTTAATAATAAGTCTTATTCTTACACATTTATTAAACAATAGAGTGTGATATTATCTGTGTATATGTGTTTTTAATACGTAAGTAGGTAATTTAATTATGTAAGGAAGTGATTAGATCTTTTTACACTCACAGCAGAATGTGGGTTAGGGAGAGTGATCACCAGCAAAGAAGTATGAGCTTTGAAATGAAGTAAAAAGTACCCATAACTAGCAGCTGTTTTAAAGAGTACCTGACCTCCCTTTATATTAATAGAACAATAATGTCATTGTTAGCTAATGAATGTTTCCATGCTGAACAACGGCAACATGACAACGTTTTCATTGGTCCCTCTTCTTTAGAGAAGACCAGGAAATGATGGATACACGGATCGTGTTCAAATCAATAGGCACGCAATGACTCTAAATAATAATGATCACGCCACCAAACACACATTCAAACTAAAGGAACCAGCCTGTTTGGGAAATGAGAGAAGTAGAAAGTACAGGTATTTGGGTTCAACATGTAAGAAGTAGAAAGTACAGGTATTTGTGTTCAACATGTAAGAAGTAGAAAGTACAGGTATTTGTGTTCAACATGTAAGAAGTAGAAAGTACAGGTATTTGTGTTCAACATGTGAGAAGTAGAAAGTACAGGTATTTGTGTTCAACATGTAAGAAGTAGAAAGTACAGGTATTTGGGTTCAACATGTAAGAAGTAGAAAGTACAGGTATTTGAGTTCAACATGTAAGAAGTAGAAAGTACAGGTATTTGGGTTCAACATGTAAGAAGTAGAAAGTACAGGTATTTGGGTTCAACATGTAAGAAGTAGAAAGTACAGGTATTTGAGTTCAACATGTAAGAAGTAGAAAGTACAGGTATTTGGGTTCAACATGTAAGAAGTAGAAAGTACAGGTATTTGAGTTCAACATGTAAGAAGTAGAAAGTACAGGTATTTGGGTTCAACATGTAAGAAGTAGAAAGTACAGGTATTTGGGTTCAACATGTAAGAAGTAGAAAGTACAGGTATTTGAGTTCAACATGTAAGAAGTAGAAAGTACAGGTATTTGGGTTCAACATGTAAGAAGTAGAAAGTACAGGTATTTGTGTTCAAAATGTAAGAAGTAGAAAGTACAGGTATTTGTGTTCAACATGTAAGAAGTAGAAAGTACAGGTATTTGTGTTCAACATGTGAGAAGTAGAAAGTACAGGTATTTGTGTTCAACATGTAAGAAGTAGAAAGTACAGGTATTTGTGTTCAACATGTGAGAAGTAGAAAGTACAGGTATTTGAGTTCAACATGTAAGAAGTAGAAAGTACAGGTATTTGGGTTCAACATGTAAGAAGTAGAAAGTACAGGTATTTGGGTTCAACATGTAAGAAGTAGAAAGTACAGGTATTTGGGTTCAACATGTAAGAAGTAGAAAGTACAGGTATTTGAGTTCAACATGTAAGAAGTAGAAAGTACAGGTATTTGGGTTCAACATGTAAGAAGTAGAAAGTACAGGTATTTGAGTTCAACATGTAAGAAGTAGAAAGTACAGGTATTTGGGTTCAACATGTAAGAAGTAGAAAGTACAGGTATTTGGGTTCAACATGTAAGAAGTAGAAAGTACAGGTATTTGAGTTCAACATGTAAGAAGTAGAAAGTACAGGTATTTGGGTTCAACATGTAAGAAGTAGAAAGTACAGGTATTTGTGTTCAAAATGTAAGAAGTAGAAAGTACAGGTATTTGTGTTCAACATGTAAGAAGTAGAAAGTACAGGTATTTGTGTTCAACATGTGAGAAGTAGAAAGTACAGGTATTTGTGTTCAACATGTAAGAAGTAGAAAGTACAGGTATTTGTGTTCAACATGTAAGAAGTAGAAAGTACAGGTATTTGTGTTCAAAGTGTAAGAAGTAGAAAGTACAGGTATTTGGGTTCAAAATGTAAGAAGTAGAAAGTACAGGTATTTGTGTTCAACATGTAAGAAGTAGAAAGTACAGGTATTTGTGTTCAACATGTAAGAAGTAGAAAGTACAGGTATTTGGGTTCAACATGTAAGAAGTAGAAAGTACAGGTATTTGTGTTCAACATGTAAGAAGTAGAAAGTACAGGTATTTGTGTTCAACATGTAAGAAGTAGAAAGTACAGGTATTTGGGTTCAACATGTAAGAAGTAGAAAGTACAGGTATTTGGGTTCAACATGTAAGAAGTAGAAAGTACAGGTATTTGTGTTCAACATGTAAGAAGTAGAAAGTACAGGTATTTGTGTTCAACATGTAAGAAGTAGAAAGTACAGGTATTTGTGTTCAACATGTAAGAAGTAGAAAGTACAGGTATTTGTGTTCAACATGTAAGAAGTAGAAAGTACAGGTATTTGGGTTCAACATGTAAGAAGTAGAAAGTACAGGTATTTGTGTTCAAAATGTAAGAAGTAGAAAGTACAGGTATTTGTGTTCAACATGTAAGAAGTAGAAAGTACAGGTATTTGTGTTCAACATGTGAGAAGTAGAAAGTACAGGTATTTGTGTTCAACATGTAAGAAGTAGAAAGTACAGGTATTTGGGTTCAACATGTAAGAAGTAGAAAGTACAGGTATTTGTGTTCAAAATGTAAGAAGTAGAAAGTACAGGTATTTGTGTTCAACATGTAAGAAGTAGAAAGTACAGGTATTTGTGTTCAACATGTAAGAAGTAGAAAGTACAGGTATTTGTGTTCAACATGTAAGAAGTAGAAAGTACAGGTATTTGTGTTCAAAGTGTAAGAAGTAGAAAGTACAGGTATTTGGGTTCAAAATGTAAGAAGTAGAAAGTACAGGTATTTGTGTTCAACATGTAAGAAGTAGAAAGTACAGGTATTTGTGTTCAACATGTAAGAAGTAGAAAGTACAGGTATTTGTGTTCAACATGTAAGAAGTCAAAGTAAAAAGTCGTCAGAAAAATAAGTAGTGGAGTAAAGTACTGATACCAGAAACATGTACTTAAGTACAGTAACGAAGTATTTGTACTCCACTACTTCCCACCTCTGCCTTTAGCACTGTTTAAATGAACCTCCAGGAAACAGGAGCTGTCCTCCCTATAAATAAGATAAGTCGTGTAATTAAGTAATGTTAGTAATGAACAGCAGCTGGTGTTCCCTTTGGCCTGCAGGCGTTTTTTCAAGCATGCTTCTTAGGTAACATCAAGCTGTCTTTGGCTCTGTTCTGCTGTAACAATGTAAATGTCCTCTCTGTGGGACTAATAAAGGTTCTGATTCACATCACATCAGACAGAAGAGGTGCAGCCTGCGGACAAGCCTTCACATCCCATAATGAGGCCATTAACCCTCAGGCAGCACGACACACAGGGTCAGCTTTAAGAGACCATTACATCACTTTTCATCTCATAATTATACATCTTTCTGCTCCAACCTGGATTTAGATCACTAATCACCACTAGGTGTTTAATAATAAGTCTTAATCTTACATATTCATTAAACAATGTGGTGTTACATTATCTGTTTAAATGTGTTTTGAATACAGAAGTAGGTCATTGTATTATGTATAGAAGTGATTACATCTTTTTACACTCACAGCAGGATGTCAGATTTCCATTGGAAGTTTTAAATTGGGTTTTTCATTAGGCATTTCATTGCAAAAGGTAAACGTACACATGTAATTCAACAGATGGTGTTGTTAACACACTGTTCTGTAGATACAGATGTTACATATTAAATACTATTGTTGCACATGATGCCATTTCTTCACTCTGCATGCAGGTCCATTCAGTCTCAAATTGGCCAATTTCCATCCATTGGAAGTTTTGAATTACGGTTTTGATTAAAAAAATAGGACTTATGGTACTTAATACTTTTTTAAGATTGCAATATGTTTGATATTTAATTACACCATATATATAATCCTATTTAGAAATGATATTGTTTCCCTTATTTTGCTTCTGGGTGTCTTTTTAGAGGAAATCCTGAATTAATATCTACATTTACGATGATGTATACGAGTAAATGTGTTTGTTTTGGACTTTTTACAATATAGGGGGACCAAGACTGAGTTTAAAACACACCGAAGCCAAATTACATTTTGAGTTTAATTACTAGATTGACACGTGTGTGTGTGTGTGTGTGTGTGTGTGTGTGTGTGTGTGTGTGTGTGTGTGTGTGTGTGTGTGTGTGTGTGTGTGTGTGTGTGTGTGTGTGTGTGTGTGTGTGTGTGTGTGTGTGTGTGTGTGTGTGTGTGTGTGTGTGTGTGTGTGTGTGTGTGGCAGGATAGTTAATCGTGTGTATTAGCTCTCTGTCTCCCTGCAGTGCTTTGTTTGAAGTAGATAATTTATGACTGCAGAACATGTTTGCATAAACTTCATTAGAATATAAAGAGACGTAAATCAGCTGTCTACCTGCAGCTACCTGTCTGTCTGCCTGTCTCACCCTCCGTCCACCCTTTCTGACTCTTTCCCTTTAAAGAAACTCTAAAAACCACAGACGTTCTCTCTGTACTTTCTCCCACACGCTGCATCGTGCATTATCAGCTCCTCACATTCTGATTGGCTGACAGAATCCTAATAAGTGTTACTTTGTATCAACGGCCAGAGTTCCATTCACACCATTGTAACCTTTGTGACTGTTACCATGGTAACCTTCAATTAATGTCCACCCACCGCTCTCTGACCACCACCACCATCATCATTATTTTAAATATGGAGCAGAAAATAAATCAGAAATTCACTTTTTCTGAAGCACTGGCTTCAGAATGAGGGTGACACTCTATCAGATTCTCACCAAAATGATTTTTTCTCAATATCTTTGGAACATTTTAATCAGTGACATTTATTTGTAACTCTTTTAACTCTATATTGTGATTTTTTTCTCAAGTATTTTGGTCAGATTCATGTCATTAAGACTCAATATCACTACTTTTTGTGACTTTGAAAAATACAGTGAAAGTCGTAAATAATAGAAAAGTGATTTTGCAAAGCTAGCCTGCTTCGGTGGCCACAGATGGAGGAAATGTAAAAAAAAAACTGACTTGAATCACTTCTAAATAAATAATACAATATCATACAACCACATTTATCAGTAAAACCCTAAAAATACAATTAATACCAATTAAAAACTTGATTAACAGTTAAATGAATGTTGATATGTGGTTTTTCTGGTGCAGAATGCAGCACATATCATCGGCTTTGTCTCAGTTTGACCTTATTTCTAAAGAACCAGAGACTCTGACAGGTCTCAGGCCTTCATGTGCTGAGCTGTGATTCAATTATGGAGAAATCACAGGTACGTTTTCTAACCTCCTGCAGCTCAGCGCAGAGGCTTCAGAGCTTATTACCACCTGCTAAAGGCCAGAGTCACTCATTATAGTTTCTCACAACCCTGAGCCGGATCTCTGTAGATGTGTTATCGGTCTCTGGATTCTCAGAGACTTCTGTTACCCTCAGGATCCGGAAATCAAACTCACCGGCTCTGAGCTATTGCTCCCTTTCCTAGAGTGTGGTGCATTGAGTCCAGGGCTCTCGACTAACTTTTTTCACCATCCTCCCGGAACCGTCCCGAAATACAATCTAAGCCGTCCCGAAATTAATGTGGACCGTCCCGAATTTAAAATATTTGTTTTTCTACATTATCATTAGTTAAAATCATTCAAAGTGACCTTTAACATAAATAAAACATCATACAAATCATTAGATGATAATTCATCAACCTTTTTATTTGAGTAAATCAGTCAAACACAGAAACAAAGGCCAAATATATTTAAAAAAAACACACAAGCGAGAAAGTTACTCTAATATTGAATCCAATCAAGTCCCATCCGATTAACAAAAAAATCCAACACTCTGTCCTGAAGACAGAAGACAGAACCAAGAGTAACCACTAACCAGGATGACAGTCTGTAACACAGTCAGGAGACCTTTACAAACTGCCCCGCCCCCTCGCACACAGACGGGGGAGAGAGCTCTCTCGTCTGGATTGGAAAATACATCATAGACGCATTTTGTAGTCTTATTGCATATTAGAAAAGGAGTTGGCGAAACTAAAACTGCAATGTAATGTTCATGTAGCAATAATACATATGACATGTATGTTTTAAATGTCTCCAGTACCGATAAAAAGACCACTGTTGGTACCACTGTCTTTAATAATTCCGGCCCGGGGCCCGTTTAATACCGGGGCTCGGTACCCATCCCTACATGGGGAGAGGCGCAGCATATTGCTAAGGACTAAATGCGATGGAGAGTTCTCATCTCAGCTGCAATGACATGTCTGGAAACCCCCTCTAGGGTGCCCCATGCATAGCGCGTCGTCAAAAGCTGCTTCATAAGTTAAGTTTCGTTTCTCCGCACCGCTCCGGGGTAAAAAAATTGTAGTTACATCACAGCTGTGCGGCTGGCTGACAGCTGTAGCTACGTACTGTGTGTGTGTGTGTGTGTATTTCGCGGGTTGCTAAATGCTTTGTGTGTGTTTATGTTGACAAGGAGGTTTAATAACTGTGTGCTACACAAAACGTGCAGTCAGTTTCATTTTCATCGCCGTTCGTAGTAGAGTTAGCAGGGTATTTTTATTTTAACTCTCGTCCCAAATTCGTCCCAAAATTAATTTGTATCCTCCCCGACCCGATTTTTTTCGGCCCCGGGACGATGGGAGGTCCTTAAGCTCGAGCCCTGATTGAGTCCTCAAACCAAGAAATGAGTCAGCATTGCAGCACTTCCTGTCCTTCGTCTGGGAGATTTTTAAATATGTTTTTAGTTGTTAGCCTGAAATTAGGTCTGTGGTTAACACAAGCTGAAGATATTCTTAATCTACAACATAAAATATGTCGGTAAATACCCCACTGGTGGATTTCAAAACGGATGTCGCTAACAAGAGTCTAAATGAGACGACTAAACGTCATCACACCCAACATTAGCCGCCTTTAGCTTAGCGGTGGTGACGTGAAGTCATGTGACCGTGCTGTAGTTCCTTTATAGCCCAACATTAGCCACCTTTAGCTTAGCGGTGGTGACGTGAAGTCATGTGACCGTGCTGTAGTTCCTTTATAGCCCAACATTAGCCACCTTTAGCTTAGCGGTGGTGACGTGAAGTCATGTGACCGTGCTGTAGTTCCTTTATAGCCCAACATTAGCCACCTTTAGCTTAGCGGTGGTGACGTGAAGTCATGTGACCGTGCTGTAGTTCCTTTATAGCCCAACATTAGCCACCTTTAGCTTAGCGGTGGTGACGTGAAGTCATGTGACCGTGCTGTAGTTCCTTTATAGTCCAACATTAGCCACCTTTAGCTTAGCGGTGGTGACGTGAAGTCATGTGACCGTGCTGTAGTTCCTTTATAGCCCAACATTAGCTCTTTACGTCAGAAATCATAAAGTGGTGTTAACATGTGGAGATTTTCCTGCTGAACATAGTATCTTAAACGTTAAATCCAAAATCCAATGGAAAAATCCCATTGGCTTTTTGTCATGGGAACCAATGAGATGCTGCCTTCAGGGTCCACTACAAAAATACTAATCACTGCGCTACATATAAAGACTATTGGCAGATGTTAAAATTGACCAATGTTCTCTAAATGTCTCCAATGCAAGTTTAATCTCGTTAACTTTTTTTTGTTGCTTTTCGTGGTAACTAGTTTGTGTATTCATGTCATTTGATCATTTAAAGTTCATGTAATCTAATGTGTATGCGTTGTTGCATGACGCTAATAACCTGCATTATTGTGTAACGTGGCAAATTATCCCAGGATTGACGAATCACGTTATTCTGTCACCTAGCAAGTTATTGTTGTATATTATTCCGTCAAAACTCATCAGCATCCAAACCCCCTGTCGCTCCCTTGTTTGTGTTCGTCAATAGTTGCTGTTATATTCATAATAAGGTCCTTTGAGTGTTCAAAACAAGAACGATAGTTTGGGAAATATTATCCGTGCAGGGTCAGCGGAGAGAAGCAGATGGCGAGTGATTTGTGTGACAAAACGTGAAGAGAAGAGAACAGACGGCAGAAAGACAGAAGAAGAAAGACGAGCATTAACCAGATGGAGAAATGAGAGTGAAGACAGAATAAAGACGTTATATAAACAGCCCATCTGCTGTTAATGAGATTCTCTCTGCTGACGCTGTCAAACAGAGCTAACGTCCTCCATGTTGTTCTCTGTCAGGTGAACAGCTGACGAGACTCTGGAGCTGCTTTCAATTCATTTATTCACTAACTGATGAAAATAGGGCAGAATAAGTGGTGGAAGAAGAGCTCAGATCTTACATTGTTAAAGTTGTAATACTACAATCAATCAATCTTTATTTACATAGCACATTTCATACACAGATGGGAACACAAAGTGATTCAAAAACCAAAAATAAAAACACTATAATACATACCAAGTGACATAACTTTGTGATTGATCAAAACTATACAAAAATACAGTATTAGCGTAGAAAACATGAAGCTAAGACCAAAAAGAAATATACTCATCACACAAAATAACCAGAATAATGCTGCCTAACGGACCCAAAGACATCCTTATAGTTTAATATTGAATCTCAGCACACCAGTCTAAAACTTGTGCATTTCATTTATAAAATGCTTTGTCTTATGTATGCGAGGAATAAATGATCCAGGGTAAGGTCACACAGTGAAATAACTCTCTGCTCAGTGTGACCATAGCAACACCACAGGGGGTATTAATATCAGATTTAACTTTTCATATGTTTTGTGAGAGCGGTCTATTATATGGCAGTCAGAGGTAATCTAGTGCTGCAGATGGTCGAACGCTAAAGTGCTGCACAGGGTGTCCTAACTTCGCTTCCTGTCCTCATTCATACTTTAATATTTGACCACCGTCTAAAAAAGTGAAGGATGAGAAACTATAGACACTCAGGCTGTGGTTTAATTATCAAACATGGACTTGTTTTAACCACTTTGTATTGACTTTGATGCAAAAACGTCAGGGAAATGTGGAGAGGAGAATTCATAACGGTTTAGGAAAATAAAATATGGTACTAAGATAATTTGCTCTTGATTTATAATATGATAAACCACCATTTAATAAGGAAATGACAAAAAAAATATTGTAATTAAATAGAGAAATTATTGCCTATTCCTAACAAATGTTCATAAAGTCTGCAAAACGTCATTCTTTTCCCCGTAATGACCAAGTCGCTGCACATTATCCCACTTATCACACGGCCACATTCTCACCAAAGTAACGACATGACTCCCACTATTAATTGAAATGCTTTTATGGATTTAGAAAATATTTGTATTGATTTAAAAAATAGTTGTATGTATTGATTTAAATTGACATGCATCCGCTAAGAAAAATAGTCCGTTGTTACCGTTTGAAATACGTAGCAACGGCAGGGAGGCGGAGCTTTTTGATTACTGATTTGAAAACATCGTTGCTTGCTTTAAAAGTAGCACAATTCATTATGTCAAACCTTGGAAAGTATCTAGATATCCCTGCCCTAATGCCAAAGGAACTGCACACTGAATTTGATGTCTCTGTCTGGACCGCTGCGTAAAAAGGAGGGTTTCTGCCCGTTACTTCTCCGCTGTTTTCTTGTCGCTCTTGTCTTGTCAGTTAGCCCTACTATATACAGTTAAATCGAACGGACTTCTTTGTGCAGATGTGAGCGTCCTTAACAACGGTCAATAAGTGCTTGACAGCGGTCTGTCTGTTCTGGATTAACAACGTGTCACGTGTTCTGAATTGACCAATCAGAATAGAGTATTCAACTAAGCCATGTAATAAAAAGTTATAATAGGATATCATAAGATACTGAATAACCAGAAAACTACAGCATAGGTTTTATCCTAACAAATGTTCATAGACTTTGATGCAAAAACTTCAAGATGTCGTGATAACCTGACTGCATTCAAATTATATTCAACCGCCATCTAAAAACATAAAGACGAGAAACAATAGATACTCAATAGCATAATAGAAAATTGCATCCTGTCTTTTTTCATCTTCTTGAAAATTCATGTTTCGTTTTGCCGATATTCTGCGAATGTGCTTATAATTTGAATCTTGAGAAAAAATCCAGAGACAAACGATCCAGGAATATAGTATTGGTGAAAACTTAGCCAATTTGTTTGAAAATGGTGAAAAATACATATTTAGAAACAGAAAAAGGACATTTACAGGCACAATCAGAATACATCCAATTTTAAACCAATTTCTTTGGACTTGAGGGCCCATAAAGAGGACCTGAGAGCTTCTACAGTAACTGAGTAATTTGAAGTCTAAGAAACAAAAAATGTTTAGAGTATAAGAAAAGTAAATGCATTTAAATGGAAATTTTAATGAACCAGGAAGTCACTGCAGCCAAATGTCCTCCAAAAGAAGGTCTAACAATACAGTTCCAGCAGAGCGAGCCCTGATGAGACTAACGAGCAGGTTTTAAAGTGTAATTAAACATCTCCAGGTGTGTTATGATGCTTCAGAGGAAAGGTCGGCTCCGCTCAGCTGTAAAATGTTTTTATGCTTTTATCTCTGCGGGATGATCCAGGCCTCTGATTGGCCGAGCTGGAAGAGGGCCAAGCCAATCACACGCCCCGGGGCCATCTGATGGTCACTGTCCTCTGAGTCTCCTCTACACACACACACACACACACACACACACACACACACACACACACACACACACACACACACACACACACACTCACACACACACACACACACACACACACACACACACACACACACACACACACACACACACACACACACACACACACACACACACACACACACACACACACACACACACACACACACACACACACACACACACACACACACACACTCACACTCACAAATTGCATTGATATAAACTCATATTCTCTTTGTGTGGTCGCACAGATAGAACATCTATGAATGTGTGTGTGCGTGTGTGTCTCTATGAGTGTGTGTGTTTGTGGGAGAGTATACAGATCCCACAAGTACTCAATTGCAAGTAAAAGACCTGCATTGAGAATGTTCTTTTAAGTATTGTGAGTAAAAGTATCCATTGCAAAGAAGGTAAACCAGCAAATTATCCCATTTAAGAAGCTGAACTATGAGATATTTTTAGACCAAAATACTTACAAAACTAATCAATAATTGTCAATATTTACACATATAGTTCTGAGATTTAGTGGTGTAATAGTACCATAGAAAACAAATGAGGCCCTATTTAACTTTTGTGGGTCCTGTAGTGTCTTCTATAGGTTTTAGTGTATGTAAATGGTCTGCAAAGGCTAAAATCCCACATTTCCGCAACACAGTGACATCACTATGTAACGCTATCGCTCCAACACATTATTCAAACAGTAAAAAAAGTAGTAAAACGTTACCACTCTAAAACCTAATTTCCTGCAAGAAATATAGAAGGTTTTCCGCCAGTTTAAGCCACAGAATACACACGGGGCGTCCATATGTATTTACTGAAGTTATATAAAAATATAACAGGACTATATTCCTGAAGTGCGTCGATCGTGCTCCCCTGAGGATACACCTCTCTCACGACCTCATGATGTTTCCTCTAACGCCGCCCTCGGGACACACTCCACTCTTAAAGCTCCTCTCGTAAGAATAGCTGAAGCATCACTATGTAATTTATTCTGTACAGCACTACCATATTATGGGGTGTAATGAACATTTCAGCCTGCAGCAGAGAGGCTCGTCTCCCCCCTCTTTCTCCCCCGTTTCCCTCCCCCCTCTTTCTCTCTGTGGCTGCAGGTTGTCTAGCTAGCTGAGAAACATTTTAACATTCAAACACTCGCCTCTTCGTCTTCTTCTTCTGTCTGCTGAATATGGAGCAGCTCTTATCTCAACGAGAGAAAGATAATTGGTGGACAAGTGGGGAGGGAGAGAGGGAGAAAACACAGGGACAAGAGTCAGTGTCAATGATACTGAAAACAGGAGATTTATCTGTGATATAGTGTGTGTGTGTGTGTGGTGGGAAAACCTCTCTTTTAATCACATTACCAGTCGTTGTGTTTAGACTTGTACCAGTAGGTAGTGGGTGTTACAGCAGAGCTGGATAGATGGATGGATGGATAGATAGATAGAGAGATGGATAGATGGATAGATGGATAGATGGATAGATAGATGGATGGATGGATGGATAGATAGATAGATGGATAGATGGATAGATGGATAGATAGATAGATGGATGGATGGATGGATAGATGGATAGATGGATAGATGGATAGATAGATGGATAGATGGATAGATGGATAGATAGATGGATAGATAGACAGACGGACAGACAGAGAAGTAATTTATTGATCCCAATTTGGGAAATGTTTGCGTTGCAGCAGCATAAAAAACAAGGCAATAAGAGAAATTAAGACACTAGAAATAAACAGTCAAAAATATTTCTTAAATAGAAATAAAATAGCGTTAAAAATATATATATATATATGGGGAAATACAATGTACAGTGGGAGCTAGAGGGACGAGAGAGGAGAAAAGTAAGAATATTTATGAGAAATGTTACGTTAGACTGGTCTACAGATACATACTGGATACTAAAAAGATTCTTGCTTAAAGATTTTTTTTAAAAAGACTCAATTTCAAAATGTGACCTTAAAAAATGTTGTTCAAAAATATTTTTTCAAGACTCTTTCCAAATGAATAGACACACAAATAGATTAGTTTCTAACGATATCTTTCAAAAACATCAGTTCAATAGGTGAAGTTTGAAAAGGTTTTTTCGAAAAAGGACTTTCTAATAGTTTAGTTTAGAAAGTTTGAAAAGATTTGTCAAAGCTCACATTTGACTTTAACCAGGATCACATTTGTATTTAAAATCCATGTCAGACTTTCACATTTTGATTGTAGAGCAGCGAAAACTAGAGAATGCAATTCCTGAAGAAATTGCTAGTGGGAATGCTTTATGCTGAAATGTAATGTGTAAGAAGAAAGTGAAGAATTTAGATTGAAATGATACATGAACACTGGGGGCTTGAATGTGTGATGAGTGAAGAACAGAAAGTAAAAAGGCTTGGAAAAGCAGCAGAATATTTGAACTGCATACTTGATGCAGAATGATCTGTCGCCATGGTAACGGCATTTGATGACACCCCATAATACGCTTAGATGCGTTGATGGCTGCATCGTTACCAAACCTGTGAAGTTTTGGGCCATTTCGAGCATTTGAACTGAAGTTGTGAGAAAACCGTGTTTCATAGTGAGCATTGTGTTGCCAAGGCAACGGCATTTGAAGAAATCTTAAAACTGTCAAATAGATGTCTTCACAGCTGGACTGTTAGCACACATGTGAAGTTTGAGCACTTTTTGACCATTTTCATAGGAGTTATAGCAATATCGTGTTTTACGGCGAGGGATGCGTTGCCATGGCAACAGCTTTTGAGGAAAACTCACTAATGGCACATAGACATGTTGAGGGCTGGACCATTAACCATTATCTGAAGTCTGCTGCTCTGAGCATGTCAGTTGGAGTTATGACATAATCGTGTTCCATGACACAGGTGTTTATATTTGAGCCAACGACGTGTCCAGAGATCAAAGGTTTCCATGGTGATCGCAGTAATCTGTGAGAGGAGAGCATTTGCATTGTTCTGAATGAGAGATAAACCTTTTACATGTGAACGTTTTGTTGAAGAACCGTAACAGATATCGGTGAAATTTCAACGTGTGAAGCATCTGAAGGAAGTTGAGCATCTGAAGTGTGCTTTTTGTGTACTTTCGAGTTAATAACGTGGCCTTTTTGGCAGATTAACTAAAGGTGTGCGGCTAATGCTGTGAGTAAAGATCAGCTTGAATTTACAATGGGCTTTAATGGAGACATGTTGAACGTTTTTGTCACTTCATGCCCTCAAGAGGCATCCGTGAAACTCCACGGTGACGACAGGAAATCTAGTGTGTGTGTGTGTGTGTGTGTGTGTGTGTGTGTGTGTGTGTGTGTGTGTGTGTGTGTGTGTGTGTGTGTGTGTGTGTGTGTGTGTGTGTGTGTGTGTGTGTGTGTGTGTGTGTGTCGTTTAATTTCATTTTAATTGAAATGTCTATTGAGTATAATGTCTCATTTGCATATTCCACCTTAAACCAAACAGCTTGATTTGCATTTCCCCCTTAAGTTAAACTGATTGGCTCCCCCTCAGCTAACCAATCAGTTCTGCTGTCTGAGCCTCAGCCATGTGGATAATAAGCTGTTAGCCAATCACACGCGGCCGGGGAGAACACGCTGCCACCTGATTGGCTGGAGCTTGTCAAATTCTGTTTCCAGGGTAACCTATATATATATATTTCATGATGTATTACTGGAGCCGCGGTTAGCGAGCCGTAACGTTTGTAGGATCCTCGTTAAATGAGTTTTAACAAGGCAGTGTGCTGCGTTTAATGTCCTGTTTAAAACGGGGGAATCCATTTATTTCACTGGATCGTTGCCATCAGTGAAGTCACTTCTTTGGGAAATTAAATGTCAGACAAATTAGCCAGATCTTTGGTGGACTTTAGTTCCTTTATAGCCCAACATTAGCCCCCTTTAGCTTAGCGGTGGTGACGTGAAGTCATGTGATCGTGCTGTAGTTCCTTTATAGCCCAACATTAGCCCCCTTTAGCTTAGCGGTGGTGATGTGAAGTCATGTGACCGTGCTGTAGTTCCTTTATAGCCCAACATTAGCCACCTTTAGCTTAGCGGTGGTGACGTGAAGTCATGTGACCGTGCTGTAGTTCCTTTATAGCCCAACATTAGCCACCTTTAGCTTAGTGGTGGTGATGTGAAGTCATGTGACCGTGCTGTAGTTCCTTTAGAGCCCAACATTAGCCACCTTTAGCTTAGCGGTGTTGACGTGAAGTCATGTGACCGTGCTGTAGTTCCTTTATAGCCCAACATTAGCCTCCTTTAGCTTAGCAGTGGTGACGTGAAGTCATGTGACCGTGCTGTAGTTCCTTTATAGCCCAACATTAGCCTCCTTTAGCTTAGCAGTGGTGACGTGAAGTCATGTGACCGTGCTGTAGTTCCTTTATAGCCCAACATTAGCCACCTTTAGCTTAGTGGTGGTGATGTGAAGTCATGTGACCGTGCTGTAGTTCCTTTAGAGCCCAACATTAGCCACCTTTAGCTTAGCGGTGTTGACGTGAAGTCATGTGACCGTGCTGTAGTTCCTTTATAGCCCAACATTAGCCACCTTTAGCTTAGTGGTGGTGACGTGAAGTCATGTGACCGCGCTGTAGTTCCTTTATAGCCTAACTTTTACTCAGGTATGATATAAATGCACAACTTTTACATTGTGATTTTTCGTCTTCTACTATAATTAAAAGTGGTGAGTAAACCGACAGCAGAAGTGATAACTAGAACAAAGAGGAACATCTGCTCTGAGACTTTTCTGTCTTTTCTTAGTTTATTTGTTTCACACTTTCTTTATCAGCAGCTGGAAAACTGGGACAGAACTGTGTGTGTGTGTGTGTGTGTGTGTGTGTGTGTGTGTGTGTGTGTGTGTGTGTGTGTGTGTGTGTGTGTGTGTGTGTGTGTGTGTGTGTGTGTGTGTGTGTGTGTGTGTGTGTGTGTGTGTGTGTGTGTGTGTGTGTGTGTGTGTGTGTGTGTTTTCTGTGTGCAGCAGCTGTTTTTATGTCTGCAGGCTCTTTCTCTCCCTGTCTCACCCCCCTCCCTGTCTCACTCCCTCCCTGTCTCACCCCCCTCCCTGTCTCACTCCCTCCCTGTCTCACCCCCCCTCCCTGTCTCACCCCTCTCCCTGTCTCACCCCTCTCCCTGTCTCACCCCTCTCCCTGTCTCACCCTCTCTCTGACAGTGTTAAACTGCAGTAATCAGCCAATGAAGCTCCGTTTCCTTCCTCACTGAGGTTAGCTGCGTCGGCTCTTCTAAATCTTTAAATATTCATTACCTTCATTAGTCTCTATTCTGTGGTTCTTCATTGTTAGAGTCCGCCATCATGGAGGCGTTCACAGGACAGGAAGCAGCTGGGAATCCAGAGTTACTGTTTATTCTCCTGCAGATCAGAGCCAGATAACGTTACTGCTCATGCAACACATTCATTACTGCCGCTGTGTCACACTTACATCGGGTTGTTTTCTGATCAACAAAAAGCGTCTTTTAGCGTTATGAAAATCCCATACATTATTATTATTATTATTATTAACTAGCTAGGCAAGTCAAAATGTTCTAACTGCAAATGTTTACAAATGTTAACCTTTTCTGCGTGATGTCATTTAAACACTTCACCAGTGGAGTATTTACTCTCTATTTGATGTCGTAGAACAATAATCTCTTCAGCTTGTGTTAAACACAGACCTTATTTCGGGCTAACAACCAAAAACACATTCAGAAAACCATTGACTTCCAGACCAATGGACAGGAAATGCTAATATACTTACTAATTTCCTGGTGTTTTGGACTCATTCCTGCACCACTTAGGATCTGAGTCCTGCTTCCATCAGTGAGTGTTGTATCTGCTTCACATCGACTGCCAGTGTGTCTTTTGTGCACTACTTACCAACCAGCAGCATGACTAACGCTGCTGTGATGATTGACAGCTGTCAGAAGGCAGTGACGTCTTCCTGTGTTTTGATTGACAGCTTGAGACACACAGAGGTCCGTGTGGAGAAACTCAAACAGACTCAAAGTGTCGCCTGCAGGGTTTTTCCTGCTTAGAGAAAACACAAAACAAACTGGATGGTGCGCCTCGTTTCATTAAAAACAAACTTTCCTGACAACACAGCCTCAAGACATGTTCCCCCCTTTCATGTCTCCTGTCTGCGAGAATAAATATTTTGCACAGAATAAATAACATATTAATAATTTACAGAGAGTTTCTGGTAGTGGAGCCCAAACAGTAAAGGTTGTCTTAAGTTTGGGGCAAAAAGAAAAGGTCGTTAAAATAAGAAGTTTATTATTCTGCGGAGAATATTTGAATCAAATCAGAAAGCTTTTTCAACCCGTCACAGTCGCTCCGTTGTAGAATTAAATACAAAAAAAGGTTAAATATAATTTAGGTAAAAGGTATATGAACAAATATGCAAAGAAGTTAAAGGTGGGGTATGTCATTTTGGAGAAAGCAGCTCGAGTGCGCTAGAATATGAAAATACACAACCGGAACAAATCTGCCCCTTCCTTCAGACTTCCTTCCAGAGCCCCTCCTCCAACACACACGAACGCGCACATGACCAATGAGGGCACGAGATAAGTTTGTGCACAGATGGAAGGCTGACAGGCAGGTAGGCCATCCAGTTATTTTAGCCGGGCCGGCTCAGATGATTGGTCGTGCTTTTTACAGTACTACGTCTTCCACAGATGATATTTTTTTATGGATTTATTGTCAAAGCACTTCAGATATTCATTGCTATCGGGATGTTAAGAGCATTCCATGGAATATAACAAGTGTTTCTGAAGTGAATTACATACCCCACCTTTAACATAAAATTAAAATAAAGATATTTACACAAGAATGAGGACTTAAAGTAAGTGTGTCATACAAATGTAACATCTAATAAAAACATTTTAAAACGTAAGAAGTAAAATATATATATATATATACAAATATTAAATAAAAAATAATACACATATTTAAACAAACATAAGTTAACATTTAAATGTGCAAATAAGATTTAAAAAATTGTAATAAAGACATGAATTAAAATATCCATTTACAATATTTTAAACATTTATATAAACATAAGAAATACAAAAATAAATGTGCACATTGTACTTATACAGGGTGTCCGCGGGGTCTTAAAAAGTATTAAAAGTGGATAAATCAATTTAGCGAAAAGTAAGGCTATTAAAAAGTATTAAAGGGCATTTTCCAAGGTATCACATGTTGTAGCTTGTTTCCAATAAGTATATAAATTGTCCAAAGAGGTTGTATTCTACAGTCTGCCTGAATGTAATCATTGCGTAGGTGTGTAGTGTGATTCTGTGTAGTTTATTTATGGCATCCCATTGGATTGGACGTCATCTGAACAGGACATCGCACGCTCACTGCTTGATAGCGCGCGAAGGTCCGTTTACGCCGGTTGTTAAACAACATCGTTATGGGGAAATGCAAGTCTGCGTCCAAATGGTTGGAAGATAAGGAGGAAGGACAATCAATACTGTATATAGTGAATGTGAGGTAAAGTGTGTCGCCAAGGTAACCGGTTAGAACTCCAAGTGGCGATGAGGTCTTAAAATGTATGGAAAGGGTCTTAAAAAAGGTCTTAAAAGGTCTTACATTTGACTTCAGGATTACTGCATATACCCTGTTATATATATAAACATGTATATTACAATATTAACAGATATGTGTTAGTATTAATACAAAATAAATGATGAATGCAAATACATTTTCGATAGATTTCAAACGTCTTGAGAAATCTCACATTAATACACCTTCATAAATAAACCAATTATTTTAGTTTACTTTGCAGGAAAATATATTTTTACCTCCACATTTCTGTTATTTATCTTCTTATCTTCCCTCCTCGTGTGTTTTCTGTTCTGTACCTCTAACAGAAATCAGTTGAAAGAGTTGAAACTTGAGTGAAACTACAGAGAATAAAAAGCTTCATCCAGGCGAGGGGTTTGGTTTGTTCAACTTTAGAGCCCGATGTGAAGTGGTTACACAGGCGGGGGTCTCTGCACCCAAAAAGATTCAGATTTGAAATTCAAATGAGGACCTCTCACTCATTTACTTTAGAGAAACACTTCTTCCTCTCCCTGGAAAACAATCAGGCTTCTGTTATAGTGAGAAAGCTCATTTTCACCTCCTCACCTCCTCTCGTTCGCCTCCTTTTTAATCAGATTTCTTCTCTGAAAGGAAACCATTTCCCTGCTCCTCTTCGTTTTGTATTCACTTTTCGGTACAAACAACTCAACCTTTGTTCTGAATACCGGCCCGTTTCTGCATAAAGCTTCATTTATCCTGCAGTTTTAAGCTCTTGTTTGCACTTTGTGAGAAAAACATCCAGATATTTAGCTGCTAGTTGCTGTTTTTTCTTGGTGTTGGTATTAACAACATGTTTTTCTATGAGCATGGACAACTTGCATTGGCAGAATAAACGTACATAATGTATGTGTTGTTGTTAATCAGACCTGTGGATACATTTCAGCAGAAAAGGCTGGAACAGGAAGTGCAAGCGTGCAATGCAGAATGACTCTTCGTGCTTTAAATTCCCAAAGTAATGTTAACAACTTTAGGCTTGAAAACAAAAAGCGGGGCTCAGGTGCAGCCCACAGCTGACTGGCTCACTCCGGGCATCATTACAACAAATTATTGCATCATGGGAAAAGGATTGTACCCCCTCAGCACATTCTTGGACATCACAAAAGCTCAGGATGTCCCGTCAACATGGTTTTATGTTTCCTATGAACGCTAAAAGCTTTGGACAAATAAAGGCGCTAGAAAAAAGTTTGATCACTAAAGTCAGCAGAAATGATCCTTTCGGGAACATGAATGTCTTCGCCAAATGTCGTGTTATTCCATCAACATTAACCTCATGGTGGCGCTAGAGGCAATGTCCTAAGATAAGTAAAATCTGAAGGATATATCTTCTGGGGAACGTGAGTGTCTTTGCCTAATGTCATGTTATTGCATCAAATATTTACTGAGATATTCAAGTTTAAACCAACCCCAATATGGTGGCGCTAGAGGAAATGTCATAATGTAGCTAAAATCTGAAGGATATAACCTCTGGGGAACATGAATGGGTTTGCCAAATTTCATGTTATTGCATTACATATTTGTTGAGATATTCAAGTTTAAACCAACCCTCATATAAAATTCAAACAGTTAATCTAACCACTATGAACCTCATGGTGGCGCTAGAGGAAATGTCCTAAATTAACTATAATCTGAAGGATATATCTTCTGGGGAACATGAATGTCTTCGGCAAATTTAATATTATTCCATCAAATATTTACTGAGATATTCAAGTTCAAACCAACCCTAATATAAAATTCAAACAGTTAATCTGACCACCATCAACCTCATGGTGGCGCTAGAGGAAAAGTCAAAAGATAGCTAAAATCAGAAGGATATATCCTCTGGGGAACATGAATGGGTTTGCCAAATTTCATGTTATTTCATTACATATTTGTTGAGATATTCAACTTTAAACTAACCCCAATATGATATTCAAACAGTTAATTTGACCACCATCAACCTCATGGTGGCGCTAGAGGGAAAGTCATAAGATAACTAAAATCAGAAGGATATATCCTCTGGGGAACATGAATGGGTTTGCCAAATTTCATGTTATTCCATCAAATATTCGCTAAGATATTCAAGTTTAAACCAACCCCAATATCATATTCAAACAGTTAATTTGACCACCATCAACCTCATGGTGGCGATATGGTGGCAAAAGGCATTATATAGCTAAAATTTGAAAGGTATATCCTCTGGGCCGGGGAACATGAATGTCTTCTCCAATTTTCATGTTATTCCATCAAATATTTGCTGAGATAATTTGATGTTATTTTATTCAGATTTGCTGAGATATTCAAGTTTGAACAAACCCCAATATCAAATTCAAACCAATGTCAACATTTGACCACAATGAACCTCATGGTGGCGCTAGAGGAAAAGTCGTAACATAGCTAAAAGTTGAATGATATATCCTCTGGGGAACATGAATGGGTTTGCCAAAGTTCATGTTATTGCATTACACATTTGTTGAGATATTAAAGTCTGAAATAGAACAAATCCAAGGGTTAATTTCTTCCTTGAAGGTCAACACAAGTCACGTAACTTTTCTAATGGCTTTACTTTCAGAGGGTGCCTTTCACTTCTTCCGTGACTATTTGCAAGGTTACTTTACTTGAACAGACATTTAATTACTTCCTCAGCGCTCTAATAAATCTTCTTTACTCAAGGTAAACTCTATCCTACAATCTAATTTAAGGGTTCTTTGCTTAAAGGAAGCCCCTGTTTCTTCTCTCCTCCTGTGTCCTCAGTCTATCTGAAATCTCTTTCTTTCTGCTTCTTTCCCATTCGGATATTTGTGGCGTTACATCTGAGGACTCCATATATCCATGTTGTGGGCATGAAAGGATTCTTTGGCAGGTTGTTAAAATGACTCATGAGTTTAATTTGAACCTAAAATGGGATCCGCTCTCATACCGGCAGTCATTCTGTCGGGTTTTTATTCAAATGCTGGCTCTGACTGGGGGGCTTTATTAATGGAGGAACACATGGAGCCTGTGTTGTGAAGCCATAATAGCTACAAGTCCTGATGTGTGTGTGCTTTTTGTTTTCCAGATTTGTTGGCAGTGCCCAAACATCCGTACGCCGCCATGGAGAACTGGGGTCTGAGCGTCTTTGTGGAGCAGAAGATCCTATTGGACGCCGAGGTGTCGTCCTCGTCCTATCAGATGGAGCTCACCATGGTGGTCGTCCACGAGATCTGCCACCAGGTAGGAACATTGAGCAGCCTTTATTAACAAGTAGGTGAAAATGGCTTCAAATCAGATGGTTTTCCAACGCTGCTTTAGCCAGTTGATGCCTCGTCATACTTTTGGGGGGGAAAGTCAGATTTTCTTTTTTAAGATCACAATTTCAGAAAAACTCAGAATTTCAGAAAAAAGTAAGTTTCAGGAATTTTTTTTAGAACTTCAGAAATGAAATTTTATTTAAAGGGGACCTATCATGCAAAATGCACTTTTGTACGTCTTTTATACATGAATATGTGTCCCCGGTGTTCCAGGGAACTCACCAAGTGTCAGAAAACACAACCCTCTCTATTTTCCTCCATACCCAAATCTCTAAAAAAGGGGCTGCAACGGATCTGATAAAAACTGATCCAGATTTGAACACTGTCCTGACGTCAGGACGGTGGCGCTACGGCTATTGGGCCAACTCTCCACCTATCAGGGGAATGTGGGGTTGGGCCACGGCCGGCCATTGCCGCTCGAAAGCGCTGGAGACGCTGTAGTACATATGCCAGGCCTGTAAGTGGCGCTGTAGTCTGCCACAAAAGCAGCGAAGAAGACTTCCCGCCCATAGTTACCATGGTTACCCTTCTGTTTATTCTCCGCTGTGGCCTTTTTTCTCCCTCCCCGAGGCAAGCGTTTGCTCCCGCTGCTTTAATTCAATGCAATCCCTCCCCGTCGAGGCAAGCACTGTAATTCTCTCCGGTTAGTCCACCAGCAGATGACAAACACCCACCTCTCCGCCTCTTCCAAGGAACGAGGGGACCGTGCGGCAGAGTTTCAGTTTCAGTTTGTAAAAAATCCAAGTTTTAGAGAAAATATTCTGAACCAAAAAAAACATTTTTTTCTGTTCTGTTTTTTTCCAAATCGTATGAACAATCTGAGTTTTAGAAAGTCAGATTTTTGGGGAAAAATTCCCATTTTTGGAGAAATAATCTGACTATAATCTCAGGAATAAGAAAAAAATATCACTTTCGGTCAGATCTAAAAAATGATTCCACATGTGGCCCTCACTCTCTTCCTGTTTAGACCATATTATGCAGCAGGTTTGCTTTCAAGCCTCCATCGAGTTATAATAACCAAGAGCATTAAATGCACTTTTAACTTATAATAACTTGTGGCGTCAGCCGTAAGAAGCATTATGTTTCTCAGTCTGTACTGTTGACATTGCTGCTGCTACATTTGGGATTTTGCTCATTAAGAAGCACTAGCTGTCAGTTTAAGGCGACATCAGTGGCATGTGTCTCTTTGTGTTGAGAACTGGCAGCGTGCCACCGTCACAAAGTCATAATAACGTGACAGCTGGTAAATAAACATACTCACTGTAGGCTTGACGTATGTTAATTAAATACTTAATTTTAGCTAAATTATATTACTGTCAAGTGTTTCAATGCTGCTTTGTTAATTGTTAAGCTTTTAACATTCATTACTTAATTGTTTTTTAAATTGTAGATTATACACAACATATTATAGACAACAACTTGATTAGTTTAATTTATAAGCTAACAATGATTTGGGGAAATAAATAAAGGACAATGAGAAACAATAACATTTCACATCATGACAATGTAGGAGGAGGGGACTCTTTAAAGTAGAGACACTACATACTGATATACACCTGAACATCAGCAGGAGAGGACTCTTTAAAGTAGAGACACTACATACTGATATACACCTGAACATCAGCAGGAGAGGACTCTTTAAAGTAGAGACACTACATACTGATATACACCTGAACATCAGCAGGAGAGGACTCTTTAAAGTAGAGACACTACATACTGATATACACCTGAACATCAGCAGGAGAGGACTCTTTAAAGTAGAGACACTACATACTGATATACACCTGAACATCAGCAGGAGAGGACTCTTTAAAGTAGAGACACTACATACTGATATACACCTGAACATCAGCAGCAGAGGACTCTTTAAAGTAGAGACACTACATACTGATATACACCTGAACATCAGCAGGAGAGGACTCTTTAAAGTAGAGACACTACATACTGATATACACCTGAACATCAGCAGGAGAGGACTCTTTAAAGTAGAGACACTACATACTGATATACACCTGAACATCAGCAGGAGAGGACTCTTTAAAGTAGAGACACTACATACTGATATACACCTGAACATCAGCAGGAGAGGACTCTTTAAAGTAGAGACACTACATACTGATATACACCTGAACATCAGCAGGAGAGGACTCTTTAAAGTAGAGACACTACATACTGATATACACCTGAACATCAGAGGAGAGGACTCTTTAAAGTAGAGACACTGCATACTGATATACACCTGAACATCAGCAGGAGAGAACTCTTTAAAGTAGAGACACTACATACTGATATACACCTGAACATCAGCAGGAGAGAACTCTTTAAAGTAGAAACACTACATACTGATATACACCTGAAAATCAGCAGGAGAGGACTCTTTAAAGTAGAGACACTACATACTGATATACACCTGAACATCAGCAGGAGAGAACTCTTTAAAGTAGAGACACTACACACTGATATACACCTGAACATCAGCAGGAGAGGACTCTTTAAAGTAGAGACACTACATACTGATATACACCTGAACATCAGCAGGAGAGGACTCTTTAAAGTAGAGACACTACATACTGATATACACCTGAACATCAGCAGGAGAGGACTCTTTAAAGTAGAGACACTACATACTGATATACACCTGAACATCAGCAGGAGAGGACTCTTTAAAGTAGAGACACTACATACTGATATACACCTGAACATCAGCAGGAGAGGACTCTTTAAAGTAGAGACACTACATACTGATATACACCTGAACATCAGCAGGAGAGGACTCTTTAAAGTAGAGACACTACATACTGATATACACCTGAACATCAGAGGAGAGGACTCTTTAAAGTAGAGACACTACATACTGATATACACCTGAACATCAGCAGGAGAGGACTCTTTAAAGTAGAAATACTACATACTGATATACACCTGAACATCAGCAGGAGAGGACTCTTTAAAGTAGAGACACTACATACTGATATACACCTGAACATCAGCAGACGAGGACTCTTTAAAGTAGAGACACTACATACTGATATAGACCTGAACATCAGCAGACGAGGACTCTTTAAAGTAGAGACACTACATACTGATATAGACCTGAACATCAGCAGACGAGGACTCTTTAAAGTAGAGACACTTCATACTGATATACACCTGAACATGAGCCTATTATGTCCTGTTTAAATGTTAGATGCATGTTTAATCATCTTTGGGAATTCAAAGATTGTCCTTATCTTAATTGCTAGGATATTTTGGAGATGTCTGAAATGCAACTTTAATTTTCTACGTAAAATTAGCTGAAAGGTTTACCTTATAAAGATGTTTCTAAACTGTAAACTCGTGACCTAAACCCTTCTGCACATGCATTATCTCTAAATGTATTTATTTCAATACAGAATAACATAAAATCCTCCATACATTATTATTGGAATAACGTTCCTAAAGGGATTCTGCAGCGCTAGCAGGCATATAAAATATACTTGTTTACCTCTCTGAGCGCTCTCTTGTAGTATTTTCAGACATGTTGATAGCTTCTGAACTCATCACTGTGTTCAGACCTGCTTCCCCCTCATGTGTAGGCAGAAATGGAGCTTTAAATAATCCGTTCATAGGGTTAAAAATGATGCACCTGCCGCGACTAAATGTGTTGATGGTATGTTATCTGAAACACACCGCTGTCACCGAACCTGAACCTGCTGTGGAATTATTTTCAGCTGCATGTTACTCTGACTTTAAATAGAAAGAAAGGAAATCAGATTTTCCTTCAACGGATGCAAATGATCTGGTTGTAAACAGACTGAACGAGACAGAAGTCAAAACAGCTTCAACTGCAACGCCAATGAGCCGTGTGTGTGTGTTAGTATGTGTGTGTGTGTGTGTTAGTATGTGTTTGTGTGTGTTAGTGTGTGTTTAACTTAACTCCCGCATGCTACAACAGCAGAGGAGATGATCCTGTTTTTACAGTACGACATCGGATACGTGACAGGCAGACAAACACGATGAAGCAGAAGAAATTGTAAAGGTTTCAGTCAGAAAGAGCATGAACCGCGAGCGAATTTAGATACAAGGAAAAGGAGCGAGGCGAAGAAACAAAGTGAAAGAGAGAAGGAGAGGAGATGGTGACAGAAAGCGAGTATGGCACGGTGAAAAATACCCCAAGCATTGAGATTCATTCAGTTCTGCTGCATGGTTTTGCAAAACTGACTGTAGAAAACAACAGCTCTGTTTATGCTGCAGTGAACACGCACTCAAGTTATTGTTCAGAAATTGGGAATGAACACAATGACCGTGAGTGAGTCATTGGATTAGTGTTGTTGACGTCAATAATCCACATTTGTCTAAACAAACAAAGACACATCCATATTGATTATGGTAACCAATTAAAGGGGCTCTATCCTGCTGATGTTCAGGTGTATATCAGTATGTAGTGTCTCTACTTTAAAGAGTCCTCTCCTGCTGATGTTCAGGTGTATATCAGTATGTAGTGTCTCTACTTTAAAGAGTCCTATCCTGCTGATGTTCAGGTGTATATCAGTATGTAGTGTCTCTACTTTAAAGAGTCCTCTCCTGCTGATGTTCAGGTGTATATCAGTATGTAGTGTCTCTACTTTAAAGAGTCCTCTCCTGCTGATGTTCAGGTGTATATCAGTATGTAGTGTCTCTACTTTAAAGAGTCCTCTCCTGCTGATGTTCAGGTGTATATCAGTATGTAGTGTCTCTACTTTAAAGAGTCCTCTCCTGCTGATGTTCAGGTGTATATCAGTATGTAGTGTCTCTACTTTAAAGAGTCCTCTCCTGCTGATGTTCAGGTGTATATCAGTATGTAGTGTCTCTACTTTAAAGAGTCCTCTCCTGCTGATGTTCAGGTGTATATCAGTATGTGGTGTCTCTACTTTAAAGAGTCCTCTCCTGCTGATGTTCAGGTGTATATCAGTATGTGGTGTCTCTAGTTTAAAGAGTCCTCTCCTGCTGATGTTCAGGTGTATATCAGTATGTAGTGTCTCTACTTTAAAGAGTCCTCTCCTGCTGATGTTCAGGTGTATATCAGTATGTAGTGTCTCTACTTTAAAGAGTCCTCTCCTGCTGATGTTCAGGTGTATATCAGTATGTAGTGTCTCTACTTTAAAGAGTCCTCTCCTGCTGATGTTCAGGTGTATATCAGTATGTAGTGTCTCTACTTTAAAGAGTCCTCTCCTGCTGATGTTCAGGTGTATATCAGTATGTAGTGTCTCTACTTTAAAGAGTCCTCTCCTGCTGATGTTCAGGTGTATATCAGTATGTAGTATCTCTACTTTAAAGAGTCCTCTCCTGCTGATGTTCAGGTGTATATCAGTATGTAGTGTCTCTACTTTAAAGAGTCCTCTCCTGCTGATGTTCAGGTGTATATCAGTATGTAGTGTCTCTACTTTAAAGAGTCCTCTCCTGCTGATGTTCAGGTGTATATCTGTGTGTGTGTGTGTGTGAAACCCCTGACTCTGCTGTCAGCGTGCCAGCATACACACTGTGCTTTATTCTGCTGCATATGGTTGAATTAATGCGAGAGAGAGCAATCAACATGAAGAGAGTAAATCTGTTTTCCTGAATTTCATCCCAGTCTTTTCTTTTTCTCTTGTAATTAACAGTCAGCTGATCAACCGACTGCATCTCCTGGCAAACACAAGTGTGTGTGTGTGTATGGTTCTACTATATCTCGACAATCAGTTGATGGAAAGCACTGATTGTGTGTGTTCATTATAATGCACACACACACACACACACACCCACACCCACACACACACACACACACACACACACACACACACACACACACACACACACACACACACACATGCTTCCATTTATAACACTAGCAATTCAGATGGAACAAATCACATGTCCCCTACAATCATCTGTGAACACCTGGGCTTCTGGGCGGTATCTATAATTGACGTGCTCCGGTCACGTATAAATAACTTGCAAACACTGTTTCGAGACACCTGAATACATTTCTAGTTGTTCTTATAAAAAGTAATCAAGTATTTTTAGTCCATGAGCTCCATAACGACTCCTATAAGTGTGTCTTAAGTCTCTTTGGTTGAGGTTTGGTTAGGTTTAGGCACAAACCCAATTGGTTAAAAAAAGATTATGGTTTGTACTTTGGTGATGATCATAAAACGTCTTATTTTGTGTTACATTACTGCTTTTTTTAGGAGCTGTACCTTACCACATAAACTAATATATCTCCTCCAAAATAAACTAAGCTGATTGATATTATTAACATATATTGTAACCTACAGGGAATTGTTACCTGAATCTGCAGCTTCCCCAACGTCTTTAGGGAGCATTTTTTGTTTCAGCTTATTTTTTTACCATAAATGTATAGTTGTGGTTCACTCGCAGTGCTCTCATGGCCCACTTTTGAGAGAAAAACCTGTCAAAAGTTCATGTTAGCTATCTGCACACAGCAGAAAAATAAAGTTAAATATTAGTTAGTTAAGACATTTGAGCTTTTAGCAGTCAGAGAGACAAATATATCCTTCAGGAGGTGGTGGGGACCAAAAACAGAGCAAAAAGTGAGAATTTTGACTTATGTTTACCAGGTGGACAAATAACAAAGAATCCCAATGAATAATGATAATACTCTAGCTGCTCTGTTGTATAACTAAGCTTTTTTTTGCTAAAAGGTGAGTAAATAATATGTTAATTTTGTGTTTGAGTCGTTTCTGCTGCCCACAAGTGGCCAAAAAAAACTGTTATTGCAGGTTTAATCTATTATTAAAGGTGGGGTAGGTAAGTTTGAGAAACCGGCTCGAGATACACCTTTTGTTATATTCCATGGAATGCTCTTAACATCCCGATAGCAATGAATATCTGAAGTGCTTTGAGAAAAAATCCATAAAAAAAGTCATCTGTGGAAGCTGTAGTACTGTAAAAAGCACGACCAATCATCTGAGCCGGCCCGGCTAAAATAACTGGATGGCCTACCTGCCTGTCAGCCTTCCATCTGTGCACAAACTTATCTCGTGCCCTCATTGGTCATGTGCGCGTTCGTGTGTGTTGGAGGAGGGGCTCTGTAAGGAAGTGGCAGATTTTCTCCAGTTGTGTATTTTCAAATTCTAGCGATCTCGAGCCGGTTTCTCAAAAATTACCTACCCCACCTTTAATGGGATAATACTTTTTATTTTGACAAGACAGACTTTAGACTATGCTCTCCTGGTAGACCCCCCCGAATACTAAACACACACACACACACACACACACACACACACACACACACACACACACACACACACACACACACACACACACACACACACATATACACATACACATACACATACACATACACATACACACACACGTACACGTGTACACACACACACACACACACAATAACACAGACTATAACACTCCTTGTTGTTAAATACCAACCAACTGTGTGCAATATATATATATATATATATATATGCCGTTAATAACTGTGCAATATATACCTGGCTGCTAAATCCTCAGAACTGTTACAGGATGTGTATTTTGTAAATTGTGTAACTTTTTTTATTATAATTGTTGTATCTTTAATACTTTTTTATGCATGCTTCTTAGGTCACATTAAAGGGGACCTATCATGCAAAATGCACTTTGTGATGTCTTTTATACATACATATGTGTCCCCGGTGTGTCAAGGAACTCACGCAGCGTCAGAAAATAAAACCCTCTCTCTTTTCCTCCGTACCCAAATCTCTTAAAAACGGGTGTACAACGAGTGGATCCAGATTCCATCCGAACTGACGTGTCCATCCGTGGTGACGTCGGCGGACCCACAGAAAGTTGCTATCAGAAACAATGCCTGACATGTTTTGGACGTAATCTCGTCTTTGTTTACATTAGCAAGCCTCGCTAACACTCAGAGCTAACCTGTACTGGAGAGCACATGTGTTTAAAAAGCAGGAAATAAATAAACCCGCAAGAGAAAAAGCATTTGAGCTCCATACTATTTCAGAAATAATCCTTGATGTGGTTTAGAACAGGATGGCGTTTTATCACAACCGAATTTAACTTTATCTCTGGTAGAATTTTGATCAGGCATTAGCTCCGCCTCCTCTTCTTCTTTTTTTCAAGCTAAGGACCCAAGATCAGCGTTTCTCTAACAGCTGTAATAGAGGGGTATGAGCAGTATGAGGCATGGCTACAATGGGTGATCTGTTTGGTATTTTGAAAAACAAACTTCACAGACATGTTTTGTATAGGTATGGCCCTACAATATATGTTTCAAATATAGCATGATAGGTCCACTTTAAGCTCTCTTCGGCTCTTTTCTGCTGTAACAACGTAAATGTCCCCTCTGTGGGACTAATAAAGTTATTCTGATCTGATTCTATTCGAGGCTTCTGGACGGCAGTAACTAGACAGCAGTTAGTTTCCAGCGGAGTTACTGCGGCTTCAGGGATTTGACACATTGTTAACCATCAGCTGTGTTCACCTCCGTGTCTGAACTGATCTACTGTATGACTCCAGCTGTGGGAGGTAAACAGCCTCTGCTCACACTCCAGTCCACATGTTCTCCATCTGCTCACCTGAGAACAGCAGCGTACAGAACATGCTCCGTGAACCCGTCAGCAGCGCTAACCCTTTAAAGTGTTTTAACCCTTGTGCCCTCCTCTGGCTTTTTTTTAACATTTTTCCCGACTTCTCTTTTTTAGTTGGTGATCATTTCAGCTTTTGGCATGGATTTTTACAAGAACTCTTCTTTTGAGTCACATTTTTGAAATCCAATGTCGTTTACGTCCTTTATGTTTCCAGAGGTAGTATCTGACACTGAGGGTGTTTCTCAATGTCGAGTAAAGCTGCTCCAGAGCCACTATTTCAAGCATACTACGTCATCGAGTGCCGCCGAAGGACTGTTCCAATCTCCAGCATACTTGGAAATCTACCGAGCCCGGGCGTACTTGGTAGCGAGACATTTCGAGGCTGCACATGAGTAGACTCTGCGGTCTTAAAATCCCCACAATGCTTTGCGCACGGACCAATTTCCCCAAATCTGTGGCGGAAGATGTAAGGGGCGGGGCCTCTCATATGACGCACACCTGCACACTTGCTCGCCTGTTCCACTCTTCGTTTTCCGAATGCCAGGAAGGATTCTTGCCTCGCTTCTGAAGCAAGTGACTCGGAAGACATGTGCTACCAAGCAAGCGTACTCGACATTGAGAAACACCCTATGTAAAAAAGCCAAGACTCTAATCCCCACCAAAGCCCCATCGCCCTATTATTATATGAGATAATTCAAATAATTAAACAGGCATTTAAAGGGTTAAAATCCAGAACATGATTGAATGTTTGGTAGTTTTGAGCATGTTAGAAGTTGTTTAAGTGATTTATGAATAAAAAGTAGAAAAATATATTGATGTATGATTTAATAGATTTAATAGCAGTGTTTTTGTTCGTGTACATTTTTGCCACGAAGGTGTTGAGAGGATGAAAATGTGAAGAGGGCACGCTATCTGCACCCGGCGTGTCAACGTAAGAGCATCAGTGGACCGTAGAGAGATGCAATGTTTCCACAACTATGACATGGATTGCCTTGATATTTTGTGCAGACTTTCACGAGTCCTCCAGGATACATCCCACTGTAGGAGCATAACGTTTGCATTGTCAATATTGGTAATGAATTGGAATTACATTCAGGATATTTGTATAGGTTTTTGGTCCAATACTTTGGTTTATAAAGCAAGACCTGCAAAACGATCTCTTGAGTCTAAGCTGTACTCGGTATTAAGCGCTAACTAGCTAACCTGATATATAATTAGTGACTATTGTAAAGTGTAATACCTGCAAGAGAGAAGCATTCCTACGGTTTTAATGCTACTTTATTTCTATTTGAGATGTTTACATTTTAGATTGTTTATTTCTACTCTTTTAATTTCTCTATTTCTCTATGCCGCTGCAACGCAAACATTTCCCAAATTGGGATCAATAAAGTTCTTCTTATCTAATCTTATCTTATGTTGCAGAGATGCTAGAGACGTGGCTGAAGACTCTGGTTACAGTTCTTTAAATATTACAATACTTAGTCTAATTCTATAGAACTGATGATAATAAACGTGTTTCTGTTTGCGTCAATACTTGGAAAAACCTCTATTAGGATATTTTTACCAGTCATACAGAAAAATATATTTTCTGTGATATTCAAATAGTTAGATTCAGACAGACAGGGATAACGGTATTATTGTCAAAATAAGCCAATAGATATCACACTGAGCATCACCGTTTGTTTCATCATGCCAGTTGAAGAAATCCATCTGAAGTCCATGTTCAGCTAACCCATTTCTTCAAACAGATTTCAAAATGAAAATCTGTTTTCCAGTTAAAATAATACAACTCAACTGTCTGATTATGGAAGGCTTCAAACTGTGTGGGTGTGGGTGGGTGTGTGGGTGTGTGTGTGTGTGTGTGTGTGTGTGTGTGTGTGTGTGTGTGTGTGTGTGTGTGGGTGTGTGTGGGTGTGGGTGTGGGTGTGGGTGGGTGGGGGGGGTGGTTGGTTTTGTGGTTTTGTTATAGAAAAATAAATGGCTTGAGGATGAAATGGAGTGCGGCGCGGCTGACATAATATTACTTTATTATTTTCTTTTCACTCTCCCTGTAAACTAACAAAGCAGATTACATTGCAGAGAAAGACGAAAACAAAAGCCTCAAAACACCATCGCCGCAGTTTTATGACATGCAATAACATTTATGACTTAATATACCGCAGAGCGTCACTTTTGGAGCTTAACATGGTTAGTTATTCACTCTGTTTTCCCTGCAGCCTGAAGCTAACGTTCATCCAGACGCAGCAGAGAGAAATGTGAGTCACATCCTGAAGGATATTAAAACCAGGCGGCCCGCAAAATGTACCCTCAACCTTTTCATTTCCATCACCAATATGAGTGCATACAGCAATATGTTCCTACACAGCTTTGCACACCTAAAGGTCCAGGTTATCAATAGTTCAAAAGCATATTTTCTCTTTTACTTTAGTTGAATCCAGCCAGGAAGTTTTGGTTTTATTTGAGTAGGTTTAAGGGTATTTTTGGATTTCTACTTCCAATCGTATTCTGCTTTTTCAGGATTTCCCCTTTCACAGGAGAGGACTCTTTAAAGTAGAGACACTACATACTGATATACACCTGAACATCAGCAGGAGAGGACTCTTTAAAGTAGAGACACTACATACTGATATACACCTTAACATCAGCAGGAGAGGACTCTTTAAAGTAGAGACACTACATACTGATATACAACTGAACATCAGCAGGAGAGGACTCTTTAAAGTAGAGACACTACACACTGATATACACCTGAACATCAGCAGGAGAGGACTCTTTAAAGTAGAGACACTACACACTGATATACACCTGAACATCAGCAGGAGAGGACTCTTTAAAGTAGAGACACTACATACTGATATACACCTGAACATCAGCAGGAGAGGACTCTTTAAAGTAGAGACACTACATACTGATATACACCTGAACATCAGCAGGAGAGGACTCTTTAAAGTAGAGACACTACATACTGATATACACCTGAACATCAGCAGGAGAGGACTCTTTAAAGTAGAGACACTACATACTGATATACACCTGAACATCAGCAGGAGAGGACTCTTTAAAGTAGAGACTCTACATACTGATATACACCTGAACATCAGCAAGAGAGGACTCTTATATCATCCTAATTAACCTTTATAAATAAGAAGATTTCAAATTAGGTTGTTATGCCACTAAGTTTAAGAACATATAATTATAATAATTGTCAGAACGAGTTTCTAACTTTAAATTACCTTTTGTCACGTCTACTTATCTGCAGGTATATGCAGCAACGAAATGCATGAAATTCAAATGTACACCGTGTCCTCACAAGGACATAAGTACAAGGACACACACACACACACACACAGAGAAAGCTGTCAGGCTGTATATTTTTCCCGCAGTGTTTTGGTTCAAAGTGGATAATTTATTACCGGAGACTATGTTTGCATAAAGTTCATTAGAATACGAGCAGCCATAAATCACCTCAGCGTTGCCCTTTCTCCGGTTTGTATTTGATATTTGACTCACGCTGATGCTTTGTTTCCTTCTCCATCATCTCCGTCTTCAGTCCCAATAATGTCATCTTTCTATATTCTGCTCTCACCTTTTCCCTCTGACCTTCTGAATGCCTGCTGTGGGTTTTCTTAATGATTTGTGTTTTATCTATAAAGGCAACGCATGACAAATAAGGACATTATCATATCATTTTCTATTGACATGTATAGAGACTTCTTGCACTATTTTTTATTTGTATTTGATTAGATATGTTGCATTGTTGGAGGAGCTCGGGTCATAAAGTTTTCATTTCTCCACTGTAGCTTCTGAGCATATGACAATCAAACCTTTGAATTGAATTACAGTGATGATGAGATGACTCACAATACAAGGTTTAAGAAATACAAATAATATATAAAAAACAGTCATTAGGATCGCTTCAACATTACTAGGTTGACATGTCAAAAAATGATAACACATCATTTTAAAAATATATGAATATAATAAACAATAATAACACACATACACAACTTGTAGATCATATGAATTATTCCTTATAATCCAACCCTTTTTTAAAGATAAAACACCTCGAAAATACATTTGTAGGAATTATTTGTGTCCTTTTAGCGTCTAAATCAATAGTAAACATTCATGACAACTCGTGCATAATATCTACCTTATATAACTTTACAACTAAATTCGCACACATTTTGAATTACACTTCAAAATGTGTTGTTCCTTTAAATACAGTTCGTTATCTCATTACAGTCTATTTTTGGGTCATTTGTTTAAGTGCAGAATATTAAATGAAAGTGTATTTCTTAAGAACTTAGTTAAAGTAACGCGTGTGAACATTTTTCAGAATGCCTTCAGGAAGATATTTCCTTCAGATGCTTTATTAAACTGCTCACAAACAACTTCTCTGATGTTTCAGCTCTGAAGGACAACAGGGTTTAATCAATAATAACGTGTGTGTGTGTGTGTGTGTGTGTGTGTGTGTGTGTGTGTGTGTGTGTGTGTGTGTGTGTGTGTGTGTGGGTGTGGGTGTGGGTGTGGGTGTGGGTGGGTGGGTGTGGGGGTGTTGCGCTGCCTCATGCTCAAGGCTAATTAACAGACTATAAACAAACATCTAACACCCTGTGTGTGTGTGTGTGTGTGTGTGTGTGTGTGTGTGTGTGTGTGTGTGTGTGTGTGTGTGTGTGTGTGTGTGTGTGTGTGTGTGTGTGTGTGTGTGTGTGTGTGTGTGTGTGTGTGTGTGGCTTATTAGTGAGGCAGAACATGCACACACTTCTGTAGCCACTTTCACAGTAGGTGATCAGAAAAACACACACACCTTGTACTAAAGCGTGATAATGAAGCGCCAACACAGTGACACTCACTCTGCATGAGGAAGTGTGTGAGCAGTGTGTGAGCAGTGTGTGAGCAGTGTGTGAGCACTGTGTGAGCACTGTGTGATGTATTGTATATACAGTATGATGTGTTACAAAGGCAAACACAAATAATGTAAAAGACATGAAAATACCCTAACCCCACACTCAAATACCCACTAAAACACCAAATGAGGATTAATCCGCCGCTGAAAATAGTCCCCAACAAAATGCCCTATTTCCTTTTGTGTGTTTCGTAAGAACTTCTGTCGGCAGCTGGAAAATACTTTTGAAGAAAACTGTATATTTGTGAAATGTTTTTAAAGATGTATTATTAACTAGTAACCAATGGGTTTGAGCCTCAAACACGTTATTGGTTTTGGTCTGTTGGAGGAAACATACAGAATAAAGGCAGCCTCGGGCTCTAAATAATAGAAACACTGTTCAACTTGATTTAAAGTACACTTTAATGTGTTCATGTGGTGTACATGTTAATGTAAGAAATGGTTGTTAGTTTGGAGTTGTGTGTTTTTGAAGTTCGGTACAGTATTTAGCATTTAGTGATACAGAGTGAGCTTCACCTGACAGGATGAAGCGCTTCACTCGGATGCTTGTTGCTTTTGTTCCACTTTAATTGACAGGATGCATCAAAGCACACTGACACACGCACACGCACGCACGCACGCGCACACACACACACACACACACACACACACACACACACACACACACACACACCACACACACACACACACACACACACACACACACACACACACCACACACACACACACACACACACACACACACACACACACACACTCACTGAGGCGTGTCTTTTGTTGTTGTAAATCAAAGGTATCGTGACAGATTGGTTTTGGCTTTTTATAGCAATTTAAACATCACACCGAGACACACACACACACACACGCACGCGCGCACGCACGCACACGCACGCACACGCACACACTCACTGTAAAATGGGGGGCAGAACTGTCAGGAAAAGAACAATGTAAAGAATAACGATCAGAGTCAGGGAGCTGAACACACTGTCTCTCTTTCTGCCTCACCTCTTTTCAAAGTTACTCACCTGAAAACTTTTGTTGGGCAGAAAAACAATAGTCTGTCTAATCATTTAAAATACAAGTAAACCGTACAGAACTGTAAGAAAGGGTTTTCATGACTTTGGTGTATGGCTCGGTAATGTTTAAAATAATACAATGCAAGTATCTTTACCTCCTTAAAGCGTTACAGATACCAATAGAGCAATTCATTCAATAACGTTCATGTTATTAGAGGTATTTAGTTGCGTAAAACACCCTCAAAATTCATTTTTTCTTAATCTTGCCCCGTCCTATACCAGGTCGAGGTTGATCAGATGCTCTAAGTTGATTGACTTTGGTCAAAATGGTCGGGGAAAAATCGAAAAGTCCAAAGTCCTTCAGAATAAATAAAAGAATCACGTTTTTTTTTTCTGAAGATCTCAGAATTCTGCCTTTTTTCTCATAATTTGTACTGCTTTTTTTTGTTGTGTCCCATGTGATCGTCCTCTGATAACTAGCCCGCTCCACTTTGAAAGCCGATGTTGTAGGTGGAGTCTTAATAATTCCTCCAAATTGACATCAGAGTGAGCGCTCTTCCCCACATGAAGATCTTTGTCTTTTCGGGGGCAGGAGTTTCTTATCCCTGGTCCTGTTGGTTCAAAAGTCTGAAAACAAGTCCTTTAGACGTCAAAGAACTGATCAATAACTCTATAGATCCTTCTAGTCCTGAATTGTTTAAGATAAAGGTCCTTACATGAGCGTCGTGTCGCCCTACTCAGAATGGTGTGTCGTGCACCGTCGTGTCTTTCCGGCTGTGCCGACACCTTCGTCGGCTAAAGAAATCACTCTGATTGGCTGTTCAGCTAGCGAATCAGTGCATGAGAAGCGAAACAGAAGTGAGGGACGCAAACAAACGATTAAGAAGGCACATCTGAGATTTCCTTTAACTCCAGCTCTCGACACAGGTTGGGGAAAGCCCCATGAGCTTCTGGCTGTAGAGTGAACATGGAACACGCTATTTGTTGTTTGTTTATATCACGCAGTCTGTTCTTCTTCTCTCGGTTATCACGCAGTCTGTCTTCCGGTTGTTGCCTCTTTTGAATGACGAATACTCACTACCGCCGCCTGCTGGTAAGGAGAGTTATTGCCACTCACGCATGCGCAGTTCGTACGTGCTTCTTGGCCGTCGGCTGAAGTCTTTGCGGTGTGTTCCAGTGCGACTGTTGGCCAAGACGCAGGAGACGTGAGGCGACACAACAGTCGGGGTCCGTCGGGACGTTCTTTGGTGTCAGCTTGTTGTGTCCGGGCCTTAAGATGTAAACTATTAATCCCTATTTGGGAGTTTTTTTTGTTGCAGCAGCATAAAACAAACAAGGCATTGCACATAATAACACATTAAAAGAGTAGAAATAAACAATTCTAAAATAGAAACATCTCAAAATAGAAATAGAAATAAACCAGCAGAGAGTACACTGAACAAACTGAAACATTGACTTTAATTACATTTATTATGTCAACAGATTCCACATAACTGTATTACGTTAGTTGTAAGCAATAATATTACGTTTAAATAAAAAGTATTAGGTTCCACTTAATAGTATTGCTTTCAACTGACCTAATACAGTTATGTGACATTTGTTGACATAATCCATCCCTCCATCCATCCATCCCTCCATCCATCCATCCATCCATCCATCCATCCCTCCCTCCCTCCCTCCCTCCCTCCCTCCCTCCATCCATCCATCTTCTCCCACTTATCCGTGGTCGGGTCGTGGAGGTATCAGTTCCAGCAGAGAGCCCCAAACGTTCCTTTCCCCTCATCAACCAGCTCTGACTGGGGGACCCCAAGGCGCTCCCAGGCCAGAGAAGAGATATAACCCCTCCGCCTGGTCCTAGGTCTACCCCTCGGTCTCCTCCCAGCTGGACGTGCCTGGAACACCTCCCTAGAGAGGCGCCCAGGTGGCATCCTTACTAGGTGCCCGAACCACCTCAACTGGCTCCTTTTGTCCCTCCCGGAGGACTGAACTTCTCACCTTATCCCTAAGGGAGACGCCCGCCACCCTGCGGAGAAAACCCATCTCTGCCGCTTGTATCCGCGTTGACATAATACCTTTAAATAAAATCAACCTTTCAGTTTTTTCAGTGTAAGATGACCGTGAATTCGTTACTTTCCAAGTTGCCAAACTCACCAACGTGTTTCCTTTGGCCTCTGTTTAACCTCCTGTCACACAAACATGAATTAAACAGCAGGTTTGTGTTTATAGTGTTCATTGCAAATGTCTCCAGTCCTTTCCGGAGGCAGCGTTCCTCTCTTTCTGGAGTCACAGATGTAGAAGATGTAAACAAAGTGTGTGCCAAGTGACAACCAAGACTCATTTGGCTGTCATCGAGCTGAGAGAGGAAATCCGATTCAGTCTCTGAACACAGGGATGAATATTTATTAGAGAGGGTCAGACGAGAGGAAGAGGAGGACGATCAAAGGCGGAGATTTGCTTTGTTCTGAGAGGAAGATGTGGAGGTGAAGAGGTGTTGAGACGAACAGAAAGGAAACGGCAGGTCTGTTCCACCACGCTTTAATTCACTGCAGTGCATAATTAGTATAAAACTGCAAGCTCTGCAATGTAATGTCTAAAAATAAAGTCACTGCTGTCACTGTTTCCCCTCACAGAGTATTCTCCCAGGAGGAAACAAGCTGCCACAAGCGTGTGTTATTGTTTACTTTTAAGGGTCAGAAGAAACGGAAAGCAGATATTTCTCTGGTGTCATTGACTGTACAATTCCCCAGGTTACTGACAGGCTGCACCACCCTCTCATTAGTGGGGGTTGATGGAGGTTTTTCTACCCAGAATGCAAGGTGTGCAACAATATTCAAGGCTGAAAAATATTGTTTTGGTTACTCGGGGTGGATCGGGGTCATGTTTACTTTCACTATTCTGCCGAAAAAGACCCTGCCTAAGGGTATCAATCAAAGATAATGCAACAAAGTTTACTTTCTAGCAATATTGCAAAACATTACTAGTCACAATTGGCTTTCTCCAGATGTAACTATGACATTAACATCCGATTCAAGTCTTCTTCATGTCTGCAAGATTCATTTGAAACCAGTATTTACTTCACTTTGAGCTTCTATCCCATTATCGCCTGAGATAAACTGTTCTTTATCGGCTTAATGCTCTACTTTCTTTAACCTCTTGGGTGCCTGATGTGCTTGGCTGCCATCTGATGCAGAAAAGCGTTTTAGTTTAAAGAGTCACTTTCTGTTTGGTGCTGGAGAGGAGCGAACCAGAAAGCCAAAACCATGAGCTCAAAGAAGCTCAAAGAAGCTGCAGAGATGTGAGAATGGGCTTCATACTACGGCCTCACTGTACATCAGCTAAATGCGACTATATCCTGTTAAAGTGTATATTCTTCCTGTTTATCCTCATACTAATCCTACAGTAAATGTATATGGCTTTAGCCAGAATCACCCTAAATTCATAAAACAACATGTTCCCAAATATCACGGATTTTTCATTTTACAATCTGCATCAACTTAAAAAGTGTTGTGAGCTAGCACACAACGCAATGAACATAAAACATGCGCGGGATAACCTTGTTATCTACAAATTGATTAAGTTGGCAGGAATTATAAAAATATATTCAAACAACTATGATTTATATAATTCCTCATATGATTTTGATATTCATTTTCCTCACATTGTGAGAGCTTTCAAAGTTTATTGGATGGTTTAGTAAAGTACTTCTCAGCCCACACAATTGTGTGTGTGTGTGTGTGTGTGTGTGTGTGTGTGTGTGTGTGTGTGTGTGTGTGTGTGTGTGTGTGTGTGTGTGTGTGTGTGTGTGTGTGTGTGTGTGTGTGTGTGTGTGTGTGTGTGTGTGTGTGTGTGTGTGTGTGTGTGTGTGTGTGTGTGTGTGTGTGTGTGTGTGTGTGTGTGTGTGTGTGTGTGTGTGTGTGTGTGCTCAGTTTTCATCCATCCATCTGTGGTATTTTCTTGGCTTTTTGCTAAATCTTATCGAGCAATTTCCCTCCGTCTCTCCGTGTCCTGACTCATTAGTCCACCATGTGTCCTCCTCAAAACACACACACACACACAGACACACACACAGACACACACACACACACACACAGACACACACACAGACACACACACACACACACACAGACACACACACACACACACACACACACACACACACACACACACACACACTACCTGCATGTGTGTGTGAACTTCACAAATGGCCGAGCCTCCTTTCTTTATGTTTTGAGGCTGAAACAGTGTGAAAGATGACAGGGAAAAGCTAATGAAGACAAAGCGCGTTGTAGAAACCACAGAAGAAGAAGAGGAAAAAGAGGAAAAAGTCATTTTTAATTATTCCCACAAGTTATAAGAAACGACAAAGGGATTATTGAGGCTGTCACTGTACGAGAACTGAAAGCCTCTCCAGTGTAAAATTAATTATATTTTCTATTTGTCGGCAGGCTTGAGCACACTGCCAGCATGAAACCAATTTGATTTATAAGAAAACGTGCTGACCCACTTCTAACGCCGCTGTGTAAAGGCTAAAATCAAATGTAAACCGTCATGTTTAATGAGAGCTCAGCAGCAGGGTGGAATCAAAGAGCTGGAAACTGATTCCACTGCAGTTATTTATAATTCAACAGAGAACCTCTAAATGCTCGTTTAATCCTGTTTTCAAACGGTGCTTATGTATCGCTACTGTTAAAGTGCTGACCCCAGGTTATCACGACTATTATTATATTATTATGCAGTGGCAGAGAAGTGAAATCCATAGATTTACAGAGATGGAAAATTATTCAGATCTTCTAATGTACTTAAAGTGGACCTATCATGCTATATTATAATAATATAGTGTAGGACCATACCTATATAAGGCATATTTATACTTTTTTTTTCAAAATACCAAACAGATCATGCATTTTAGCCATGCCTCATTTTGCTCAATTTGACATTTTTTAGCTCTGTTTGTGTAAGGGCAGAACAGCACCATCTAGAGGCCTGGCATATGTACTACAGCGTCTCCAGCGCTTTCGAACGGCAATGGCCGTGGCTGTCTCCTCCTGATTGGTGGAGTTGGCCCAATAGCCGTAGCGCCACCGTCCTGACGTCAGGACAGTGTTCAAATCTGGATCAGTTTTTATCAGATCCGTTGCAGCCCCTTTTTTAGAGATTTGGGTATGGAGGAAAATAGAGAGGGTTGTGTTTTCTGACACTTGGTGAGTTCCCTGGAACACCGGGGACACATATTCATGTAGAAAAGACGTACAAAAGTGCATTTTGCATGATAGGTCCCCTTTAAGTAAAAGTAGTAATACTAGAGTGTAAACATAGTCCTGCATTTTAATGTTTTTCTATTAAAAATATTTATATAAACAAAATAAGTTCAAGTAAGAATGTTGAATAAAAAGATCAAATCAAAAAGATTACACAAACAAGTAAAGGGGAAAATGTGCAATACAAAAAATAATAAAAATACTTATATTAACAAAAGAAGTGATTGAAAATCTTCAAAAACTATTAAATCAAATATACATATTTATATGAACATAAGAAGTTAAAGTGAAAAATGTGCACTAAAAATGTAAAATACAAAAATATATATCAAGTAACATTTAAAAAGGGAAATTAAAAGATTAGTCAAAATGAAAATACTAAAAACAATATATAAACAAGAAGTGAAAGTTAAAATGCCGATTAAAAATATATATACAATTATAAATATTAATGCAAACAAAGTAGTGTAGTAACATTCACATTGTACTGCAATATGTATTATAAGTTATAAACTTCACACAGTGTTGAATATCTGATTTCCATGTCTGCGGTTGTTTACCTCCTCTGGCCGGTTCAGCTCCCTCTCACTGTGAAGGGTCTCAGTGTGACGGGGTCTGCCTCGGGGATCGAACCATGGCCTGTTGAGCCAGCTCCCTCAGGGTGGTCGGTTTGAGTCCCTGCCCAGACACACAGCCCAGCAGCCAGAAACTGGAGGGACTCAGTATGCATGTGAGCACACATCGCTCTGCAGAACCATGTCTGCAGAACCACGCTGTGTCCAAACAGCCCACTGGGTTAGGGACAGTGGCTTCGTTTGGAATAAAATATAATACAATATGCATATAAATATAGGAAGTGGAAGTAAGAAGGTGCGATAAAAACATAAAATACAATATTTATTAGACGGTGTAGTTCAATACTCAATGCTGATTGGTCGATTTTGGACATCCTGCGTTCTGCTCTTTTAGGCAAGCAGACAGTTACTTAAAGTGGACCTATCATGCTATATTTGAATAATATAGTGTAGGACCATACCTATATAAGGCATATTTATACTTTTTTTTTTCAAAATACCAAACAGATCATGCATTTTAGCCATGCCTCATTTTGCTCAATTTGACAATTTCTAGCTCTGTTTTTGCAAGGGCTGATTCAGTGAGAACAGCACCATCTACAGGCCTGGTATATGTACTACAGCGTCTCCAGCGCTTTTGAACGGCAATGGCCGTGGCTGTCTCCTCCTGATTGGTGGAGTTGGCCCAATAGCCGTAGCGCCACCGTCCTGACGTCAGGACAGTGTTCAAATCTGGATCAGTTTTTATCAGATCCGTTGCAGCCCCCTTTTTTAGAGATTTGGGTATGGAGGAAAATAGAGAGGGTTGTGTTTTCTGACACTTGGTGAGTTCCCTGGAACACCGGGGACACATATTCATGTAGAAAAGACGTACACAAGTGCATTTTGCATGATAGGTCCCCTTTAAGATATAAAACCGTTGCTTAGGATATCAGAACGTTGCTTAGGATATCAGACCGTTGCTAAGGATATCAGAATGTTGCTAAAGATATTAGACCATTGCTAAAAATATCAGACCATAGCTAAGGATGTCAGACTGTTGCTAAGGATATTGGGCCGTTGCTAAGGACATCAGACTGTTGCTAAAGACATCAGACCGTTGCTAAGGATATCAGACGGTTGCTAAGAATATCAGACTGTTGCTAAGGATATCAGACTGTTGCTAAGGATGTCAGACTGTTGCTAAAGATATCGGGCCGTTGCTAAGGATATCATACCGTTGCTAAGGATATCAGGCCGTTGCTAAGGATGTCAGACTGTTGCTAAAGATATCGGGCCGTTGCTAAGGATATCAGACTGTTGCTAAAGACATCAGACTGTTGCTAAAGACATCAGACTGTTGCTAAAGACATCAGACCGTTGCTAAGGATATCAGACGGTTGCTAAGAATATCAGACTGTTGCTAAGGATATCAGACTGTTGCTAAGGATATCAGACTGTTGCTAAAGATATCAGACTGTTGCTAAAGATATCAGACCGTTGCTAAAGATATCAGAATGTTGCTAAGGATATCAGACTGTTGCTAAGGATATGAGACTGTTGCTAAAGATATCAGACTGTTGCTAAGGATATCAGACCATTGCTGCATCACAACACACGATTAAAATATACAATATATAATAGCACAAATGGGCATGTTGCAGCCATACCACAAATTAAATGACAATATGTACACATTTACACACAAAAAAGACAACAAACAGCCATAGCAACACAGTTTAAAACAGTATAGGCAGAAATGGGTTTAATGCATTTCAATTGAGCACAGTAAATCCCTACATATACCAACGTGAATGGACTATTTGTGCAACTAAATGAAATGCAAGAGCACAGCAAAGACTAATAAACATTTACAGTAATAGTAGTAACAGTTTTTATTTCGAGTAGTTTTTGTTGGCTGGATCTAAAAGAAAAAGGTACTGCCTCGACTAAGTAATTAAAATACTGCGATGATAGCGGCACACAGGCAGTTGGTCAATATGTTCATAATTAGGCTCTTACTTACTGTTAGCCTGTCCTAATTACATTTTTACAACCTATCTTCAAAAGTGAAGTGTAGCAGCCTCTGCACCACCTGCTACTCTTTGATTATGAAACTAATTTACCTCCTGCGCCTTCCCAGCACAGAGAGGAGCCTATGATGTTCTTTAAGGTGAAACAATCCTCCACTCCTGATGCATTGTGGGAGCTCAGTGTGTGTATATCACTCCCAGTTTAGCTCCAGTAACTCAACATAAGCAAGTATTGTTTTTGGCGTAAGGAGAGAAGTAGTTGCTTGCTTTATAGGGACAGAGTTTGTGACTTTGGGGGCGACGTAATTAAACTTGACTTGTTTCAACTGCAGGGTGAAGTGATGCAAATAGGACTTAAACTCCTCACACACCCACACACCCACACACACACACACACACACCCACACACACACACACACACACACTCACACACATATGCACAGCCTCCTTCTCTACTTTACATACACACTTTGATCGGCTGAAGGACAATTTGCTGCAGAAACACTTCGCGCTGCCAGATATGCAGCACACTGAGCCGAGGTATGAGAACTGCAGTGTGTCTCTCTGCTTTAATGAAGGTTTAAAGTGAACTTTGACGTTGCTTTTTTAAATATCGCCTGCCATCCGCTGCGCAGTAAAGCTTTTAAAGGGAAACTCGGAGACAAAGCTGGCAGGGACATTTGTTCCCAAATGTTATTCATTCAAGAAACGTTGCCAGCAAACAGCCCGAGTCCAAAAGCATTTCTCCTGTTCGCACGTTCCACTATCAGCGAGGTTCAGTCTATCTTCTACGTGCTCCGCCTCTCATTAAACTTCACCGTTGCCAAACCCTAAAGAGCAACGGTCCAATCAAGTGTTCACATGCCATCAGTTTGGAGCAACATTGCTGGTTTCCCTCCAGTGTGGCTGATGAGTAAAATCTGCTCCATCTGAACAGACGATCCAATGGCCTCTGGCTGTTTGGTCCTCAGATAGATCCCAAATCAGTGTTTTAAGATGTCCTCTTTGTCTCTTTATTCAACATGGGGTTGGATTTAATTACTGAGGGAGGCGTGTGGTGCAGTGGGTTGTGCGTTGGTGTTTCGGATCAAGTTCAAACCCCACTGCAGTCAGCATGTCGTTGTGTCCCTGAGACACTTCACCCCAAATTGCTCCTGTGGGGATTGTCCACAGTATTGAGTATGTAAGTCACTTTGAATAAAAGCGTCTAACAAGTGACATGTAATGTAATTAAACTATCCCTCTTTTTATTTTCTCAAACATTGTGCCAACATTTTGCAGCAGAAATGTTAAGGTAATGCCTTTTGTGGTCATGTTAGCAACGCAAATGGCCCCAGAGATGGGAATATTGGTCTGTTGGTCGCCGACGTTGGACAAAATTGGTATTTCCCAACAAATATTGGACGGATTGCCAGGAAGTTTAATACAGACGTTCGTGAACCCCAGTGGAGGAACCCCACTGAATTTGGTGGTCGCCTGACTTTTCCTCTGCCGTTGTCATGAGGTTGAAATTGTTCAAATCTGTACGGTTGGTCCACCACTTGGAAAGTAAATATCTCAACACCTTTTGGATCAATTGCAGTAAAAAAATGTTTAAAGATATTCTTGATCCGCAGAGGATGAATCCTACTGACTTTGGTGACTTTTCCTCTGGAGCCACCATGAGGTTGAGATTGTTGTTTACTTGTGAAATAATGAGGTAAAAACGTGTATTAATGACCAAATTACTGGGTAAATAATTCCCATTCCCATCAGCCTCAGTTGTATGGGTGTAGAGCTAATTGCATTGTGGGATGGTTACCAGAAAGTTGTGTAAATGCCAAAGACTAGTTTCACAAAGAGACACATAAAATGACAGATTGTCAATATATTTCACTATATTCTAAATAAAAGTTGTTTCACATCTTCTTCGTCTAAGAAAGCTCGACAAGTCTCTGAGAACTTGAGTTTGAACCAGTTTGCTTTCATTTGGACCCTTGATTCTTCAAACACATCATCAGAATTCGTCTACAGGAGTTTATAAATCTTTCACGGTTAAATAATTGACAGAAAGAACTCATCATGTCTTCATTTCCTGTGTGTTTCAGTGGTTTGGTGACCTGGTGACTCCGGTGTGGTGGGAGGACGTCTGGCTGAAGGAAGGCTTCGCTCATTACTTCGAGTACGTCGGCACAGACTTCCTCTTCCCAAAGTGGAACATGGTGAGTGGAACATATTTTATTCATATATAACAAGGTTCTCACACACTTATTTTGTTCCAAACAAGCACATTCCTGTTGGCTTTCAGCCCCTCCAATGCACCTTATTATTATTAAGTTTATTTATTTGTATCGGATCTTTTATTCAAGACAAATTGAGTTTCAGTTCAGCGTGTCGAGGTGCATCAGATATGCTGAAGTTGTCGCTCATGAAATTTAATTTTTCTGACTTCTGATGGCTGCAGGTGAGACATCATTTCATCTCAAGGCTGCAGACGGTCAGACATGAATTTATTCTAAGAGTAAAACATTTAAAAGTCTCCAGACGCCAAACACAACACCGGTAGAAAAGCAGCGAATCTGATTTAACAAGTACATTTTTGGCCCGTGATATTTCCTCTGAGATAAACCCAGACGAGGGGATATTACATTCAACATGTTCTCAAGGAGAGCGTCTCTGCGGACAGGAGTTATTGTGTTTGGGTGGAAAATAATCCCCAAATGGAAAGTGTTGACAGAGAGGTCTGAGGATTATCCGGAGGAACTGGGACACTTTTTGTGGACGCTGTGAGAAACTTAAACAAAACCCCATTGTTCTCGGGGTGGCGACGGAATAAAACTGAGCGTGTCTGCTTTGTTAGATACCACCGCAGGGGAGAGAATATATGTTTTCCTGACCCTTTTTAAAAACAAATATATTCAATGTTTTTCTTTCTGTCAACAAATCCCATGAAAACACCAGCAATGTGTTCTGTCTCTCAAAAGTGACTTCCTGTCTCACTCTTTAAAGCTCCTTGGCTGGTGATCTTAATCTTTAAAGGGGCCCTATTCTACTTTTTAGGGTTTTCCCTCTACTGTAGTGTGTTCTATAGGTTTTAGTGCATGTAAATGGTCTGCTAAGGCTCAAATCCCAAAGTTCTGGAACATGGTGTAGAATATGAATGTCCTTTTAAGTATTGTTAGTAAAAGTAACCGTAGCAAAAAAAAAGTAATTATAAGGTAAACCAGCAAATTATCCCATTTAAGAAGCTATGAGATGTTTTAAGACCAAAATACATAAAAAGTTATCAATAATTGTCAATATTTACGGATATATATCTGAGATTTAGTGTAATAGTGCTACAGAAAACAAATGAGACCCTATTTCACTTTTGTTTTGTGTTCTATAGGTTTTAGTGCATGTAAATGGTCTGCAAAGGCTAAAATCACAAAGTTCCAGAACATAGTGAGATCACTACAGAACACTTGCGCTCCTATTAGCTAGCGCTCCAACACATGATAGGCTAAGGGGGCGGGACATCTCTAAGCAGGTTGACCAATCACAACAGAGCCGGCCAGCTAACCAATCAGAGCAGACTGGGCTCTGGTTTCAGACAGAGGGTGTGTTATGGAAGATATATTCAGGGATAAAAGAAGACTCATTTCCAATAGAAACGTTCAAATTCAGCATTGTTCAGATGCAACGACTCTTCACAGTTTAAGTCAATTGTCTCAAGGATGAAGAAACAATGTGAATTTAGAAAACAGACATTCCCAGATACAGATCCGTCTGCTCGTTCCTGCAGGCGTCCTCTTCCCCTTTGTTGTTTAAACACAACATCACTTTTATACAGTGTGTGTGTTTATGAGATGAAAGTTAAAACAGGCTTTTGAAGAGGAGGAAGTCCTGAACTCTTCCTCCTTCTCACGGATCAATATCTGATTTCTGCAGACGACGCTCCGGCTGAGTTATTTCATTCTGCTCACAAATGGATGCAGGGAGTGAGTCGGCGCGAAACAAAATGAAATTAGAAGAAGAATTGTTCCTCGAATTTGCTCAAATAGTCCTCTGAGAAACTTTAAATCACACACACACACACACACACACACACACACACACACACACACACACACACACACACACACACACACACTCACACTCACACTCACACTCACACACACACACACACTCACACTCACACTCACACTCACACTCACACTCACACTCACTCACACACACACACACACAGTCTTTGTTTCTGCCTTGTGATTTACTCCCAGTACAGAAGTGTGTAACATGGAAACACCTTATCTCACACACACACACACCGCCTGTTTCAGAGCGACACGGCGTTTTTAAAGCCCTATCAGAGCGTTCTGCACCGCTGGACGCTTTAACAGAAACAAAGTGTTTCTCCAATAACCCGCAGATAGTCGGCTCTGTTACTGATAAAGCCATTTATTTATAATGCAGGGTTTTATTTAAAACGAGTCTGCAGTGAGTCGCAGCGCTGCAGGGGGGGGGGGGGGGGGGGGACGACAACTACCGGAGGAAATTAAAATCTAATGTGACGAGAAAGAAAATAGTTCCTGTTCTACTGCCATTTATCAATCTGGTGGCGTTACAGCGGTACAGAAATCATTCTCAAGCTGATGAAGAGAGGTGAGAATGTGCGGACTCGCCTTTCTAATCAATAACATACAGAAATCTCGAGAATGAAAAAAATCTATATATTTATATTAATATAAGAAATGTATCTTAAATAACAAAAATGAAATAAAACAAAGATATGTAATTTTAAAAAATCAAAATTAAATAAATATATTCACATGATCAAGAAAAAATTCCCCCAAAAAGATAAAATAAAATAGAATTAAACACAATCAATCATAAGAAAATTAAATGTATTGTTTATTTTACATTCTGACATTTTAAGAGTTAAACTAATTACTTAAATAACAATTAAAATAATGCTTATATCATACTGTATGTCGATGCAACTCGAGCAGAAATTCTGCATAATGACTTTTTTAATTTCTATTTAGTTCATTTTCTCCATACTTCCACTTGTTTTTATCACAAGTTTTCCGAGAGATATAAGTACTTTTTAAACAGAATATCTGTGTGTTAGTGCCGTGTGCAGAGCCGCAGGCGGTCAGAGGTGACGTCCTCCAACAGATAAGTGATGGGAAACAAATAGACTCGCCTCAAGGGATCAGAACGTATGAAATATTCATGATTTAAAGAAGAGAGCCGAGGACGGTCAATATGTATCTGCCGCTCGCCTCCCACACTCTAAAACCTTCCTGCTCTTTACAAAGTGTGTGTGCACATGTTTAACCCTTCACACACACAGGTCAGCTCTCTGGTGTGTGTCATGTGATGTCACAGATCACGTTCAATATTATGACATGTTCTGAAGGCGGAAAGATATCCAGACGGGCGGAGCTGCTTTTCTTTTGGGCAAGTTGTTTTCCCCCATTGCACTCTTTCCTTTTGGTTGTTTAATAAAACTTGGGCACCAAATGTTTTAGGAACTTACTGAGCCTTAAGTAAATGTCAATATATCGTATTTTTCATAGTTTATCTGCAATTGTATGACTTTGTGACACTTAAAAAGTCGCCTGCATGTTCTTAAAACGTATACATCCTGGCTCTGCAGGGCAAAAGTTAAATCAAATAAAATCTGCATTTAAATGATTTATGTTTTAACGTGCTTATTGGAGATGACTCGACACTTCTGGGTCTGTAAATGAACCAATCAATCCGTCAGATAAACACTTTGCTCTGAATTTAATCCTTTCTGGGCCGACAGGAGCGGATCTGACTAATTCCTGGATGTTTTTCTTGGACTGATCCCCCCTCAATGGATTGGGCTACACACACCGCTGCTTTCATTAGAGCGAAACACACACACACACACAGACACACACACACACAGACACACAGACACACAGACAGACAGACAGACAGACAGACAGACAGACAGAGAGACACACAGACAGACAGACAGACAGACAGACAGACAGACAGACAGACAGACAGACAGACAGACAGACAGACAGACAGACAGACAGACAGACAGACAGACAGACAGACACACACACACACAGTGACAGACAGACACACACACACACACACACACACACACACACACACACACACACACACACACACAGGTAAACAGATTACACAATTAAGTCATTAGTTAAATGGCCCATTTGGACGAAAGAGAGGAAGATGAGACTAAATGAGACATCAGCTCTAATTAACAGAGACTTTAAGTCACCTGGAGACAGGGGGGGGGGGGTCCATCTGCTCAATATGGCTGCTAGGAACCAGATGGACCCACATGTGGAGGACAGCTAATGGGCCAACAGTCGGTGTAAACACACACACACACACACACACACACACACACACACACACACACAGATGGAGAGACGGGGCAGCAGATGTTGAACTTTTGAAAACGCCTCCTCTTCTCCGCCCTTCGTCGTCCTCGTTTATTTTATTTATTTCCGTGTCATTAAAACTCCTCAGGATGACGGACAGCTCTCTCTCATTTTCTCACTTTCTCACTTTCACACTGAACGCTGATTTATTTCCTGACAGGCGTCGCACATCAAATACCGTTTAGGGTCAACGTTATTATTAGAGCTGTAGTTGCAAAGATACTGCTGAGTCATGCTTCGTCTCCAAATATAACTGGGTTGTACAATATATATAACATGACACAGCAGATATGTGTCCTGCATTTATGGATGTACTGTGGGAAAATATGTATATAATACTGATATAATAATATAGAATTGGCTCGTATGCTAACTAGATTTCTTTCAGTGATTGGTTGAAGGTAATAACATTATAGAAAATAGTCAACTTTTTCCAGATTTGGGAACTCAAAGGATCTAAATTGGGTATATTTGGACCACATATTTGTTTTAAATGACTTATTCCTGGATCATGTTGGTGCAAGACTTTAAAGGTATGGAGCGCTGAGACCCAGACATGCAGAGTAATGTTTGTTTTAAGCCAAACTGACTGCATGTTTCCCAGATGTGCAGTACCTCCTTTAACTTGTATCATGTTATCAAACCCTTACTTAACGTTATACTTGAATTCCTGAGACAATATCTCTTATATCGGGCTTTTCCAGCTGGAAAGTTAAAATCACCCGTTACCCTTTTCTTCAACACAAACACTCTCATGGCTTTCAATCAGACACACTTCACCAGGGGAAAGGCTTTATTCCCCTTACCCAAAGAGAATGAGATCTGTTTGTATGTTACCAGAAATGTATGAACAGATACTCGGATCCCCATCAAAAATAAACCAATTGGACGTCTGTATTTGGAGCCAAGATGTAGACACGTTTTTCCTCATACTAAGTGCAGGACTTCTTGATAAAAGCTGTGGCCTTGTCAACAAACATAACCTCATATTTCTAAATACTCAGTTCGCCGAGTTCCCAACAAGTCTTTATTTATTTTCACCTTCAATTCAAAGTTTTCTAACATATTCTGCACAAAACAAGCTTGAACAGAACACGTGTGGAGTTTCTCTCTGGCTGCTTTGTGTTTGAGGGAAAGCTGTGAATAGCCTCTTGATGAACACATGAACGCATCTTTCTACCACCTTTTCAAATCTCCTTTAAAAGCAGCTGATACACATTTGAATGGAGCCGACCTTGACAAACACAGTATTCGTTGACTTGTGAAGAGGAAAACCCCACAGTGACCTTTCTTATGTCAAGTTTATTTAAGCACAGTCTGAACATTGTGGGATGTTTGATCACTTACGTTAATGATGTGACCGTCTATGTTTCTAAGGAGTAATGAGAACACACGTAAGACGGGAGTCCTGAAAAAAGAGGAAGTATAACGTGAAATATATACTATTATTATGCTGCTGTGTTAATTGTAATTGTGTGGCAGAACAATTTCCTTCGGGATAAATAAAGTACTATCTTATCTCATCTTTCCCACTCTGCGCTCCATTGTTCTTCACAATCAGTCGTAGTACTTTTGAAAGACCGTTGATCGCCTCATTACAGAACTCTGGGGTCACCGTCGTCTCCCAAAAGGTCGTAATCCCCCCGACGAGCTCCAGTCTTGTTCCTGGCTTTACTTCCTTTCTGATAAAGTCTTTCATCGAGTGCCAGACGGGCTTCAGAGGGTTCAGATCCGGCGATTCTGGAGGAGTTCTGACCCCGTTGATTCCTTCAGACTCGATGCAGTTTTTGGCGCCGGCATGCCTCGGATCGTTGTCCTGGAAGAAGCGATGATCCGTGTCCTGATGTACGGTGTGGCGCTCTGTTTGATGATGGTCGTCTCAAAGTACTCCGTGTCCATGTTTCCCTCAAAGATCACCATCGGACCGACGCCTTGTCTGGAAATCATCCCCCAGGCGCGGATCTTAACGGGGTTTTGGGGCTTTCGCCTGGTAAGAAGAAGGCCGTCTCTTTTTAAGTGAAATGTGGGTTTGCGCTCGAGACTTAGCATCGTTACGTCTGTGAAGAGAACGTCATGCCACGAAGAGCTTGACTCAGCCTCGCTCTCCTGTTGAGGTCTTTTGTTACCGGGTAAATTACGTTTTTGCCAAATTTCCATCCGAGGTCCCTGCGGGCGCGGCGGACGCTCGTCAAAATCTGCCAAAATCTGCTGCAACGCTTCAGCCTTTATCTTTTCGCTGCCTTTTGCCACATTGCCGATGGCGGTCAGGATGTCGCTGTTCAAAGACGAAAGACAAACATTAGGAAAGGAAGTCTTACCGGATGTTTCATTGATTTTGATGCAAGGCCAAGAAACAGTTTTACTAAAATTTGTAATTATTCACATTCAGATTCTATTTATATTTTGTTCATTTGCAGTCCAAGCCCTTTTCAAACAGTCCCTGACCCTTTTTCTAGTATTTCCTGTCATGGCAGGTCACTATGAGAGGATCTCTGCTCTACATTAACACATTAACCAATGCATGATGGCTAGGGATGGATATTTTCATTTAAAGAATATAAGATACCAGAAGTATTAGTGAAATTCTAAAAGCAAAACCAATATGAATAGTTTTGATACCATTTATTTGACGATACCCAATAACAATCAAACTGAAACCTCACATATTGGCTTGTACTTTGGCCCTTAAACCAAACACAAAATACAAAATAAATAAATGAGCATTTAAAGAAAAAAAGAAACAGGACTTAGTTTGGCTTTTTTTAAGCAATAATTATCTGCATTTTTTTTGCTGTTCTGACTTTGTATCATCATAGTTTATTGCAATGTAAGTTGCTTTGAATAAAATGCTACTATCCAAAATATTTCAACACAAATATCTTAGTGTTTCTGACAAAGGAGTCTGTACCGTTTCAGAGGTTTTGATTACCCTGCAATGCAGAGAGAATGTTTTTACTGTTAAGATTCACTTCTGTTAGCTCAGATAGGATTTACCTCAAACTGTTTGCCTGACAGATAGGTTTGTTTATTTACAGTTCAAGAGACTCAAAAGTGCCATACTAGTATTTCTTGTCATGTGAACTTGCTAATATTTTTAATTGTATGTCACTATGAGAGGATTTCTGCTTTACAGAAACACAAAAACCAATGTTTGATGGCTCGGGCTGGATTATCTATTTAAAGAATATAAGATTCCAGACGCATTAGTGAAATTCTTAAAGCAAAACCAATATGAATCGTTTTGATACCGAGCAAAGGTTTGGGTCATTCTAAGCCAATATGTCTGCATATCTCTGGTTGTTCTGACCTTGTATCTCAATGTTTTATTGCACTAATTCTAAGTCTCTTTGGATAAAAACATAATATTTATTTTAGATATTTTTTTGAATATTTCGTTTTTTGTGAATATTTTATACTTTTTTCTATATTTCATTTTCTTCTACGCATTGTTTTACAGTATTTCTATGATATTGGAATACCGTCTGTTATATATTTCTCCCTTTCTATTTCTTCTACGCACCAATATTATATATTCTTTTCTCTATTTACTGTAGGAACGGCCACAACAAAACGTTACGACTTTTTGTTTCAGGATGATAACATATATTTATATTTAAGTATCAGAGCATCCGAATGGTTTTACAACATCAACATTTGAAAGTGTTTCTCTACAAGTTGTTCACTCTTACCGGTGCAGTTTCCTCGGCCACGAGCTGCGCCGCTGTCTCTCTTTGAAGTGATATCTGACCGTCCTCAGCAACACTTCGATTCCCAGGATTTTTAAATGTCTCTGGATCTCGTGCGCTGACTTCCCGCTCGCCCTCATCAGGCGAATCTGGTGTGAACTCTCTCTGTTGATGTGCGTCATCTCTCTGTGGAGACCTGCAGATTGGAGGTTTCCATGGTAACTTATGCTGAGCGGCAAACCTGCTCCGGAGCAGGTTAGGTTGCAGGCTAAGAGATCAACTCAGTGAAAGCACCGCCTGCTGACCAATCAGAGCTCAGTGTGCAGAGTTTAAAGCGATCAATTCATATTACAGGATAGAGGAAATACAGAAAAACTGCCGTTGCAGGAAAGACTGCCGGCCAAAATCAACTGACTGTGTGAACGTGAAAATGAATAGAATATCCCCTCCCATCTTCAGAGCAATCTGACTATTATAACATTAGCGTTAAGAAAGCTTACTTAAATATCTGCCACAACATAAGTAACCGGATCAGAGTAACATTAAGTACAGTCCGCGGCACTGTGAGTGCAGACGTCGATGTGTCCCATTATCATTCATATCATATCACATCATAATGTATCATATATTTCCTTATTTGAGTCAGCTGAGCCGTATCTGGCCGTGCAACACTCACAGTGTCACATACTGTATGCAGAAGTATTATTTTAAGCAACACATTAAGTTGATGAAACACTCGAGTCAAATGTAATTAAAGTCAGATCGTGTCTTAGACGGGGCAGTGATTTCATAAACCTGTTAATGTACACATTCAAACACTTTTTCTTTTACCAGCTGTATTCACCTTGCAGGTGCAGCTATGTGGCTTTGATCCTGGATAAAGTGTTTAAGTCATGGATGTTTAAAGTTTAACTTCTTCATATTTGACTAATATTAAAGTTCACTTTTCATTCAGGAAGTATGACGCTGCGCTGTCAGTACGCTTGTCCGTGTTTGTGATTGGTCGAATGCTCCAAATACCACCCCTTTCATGTGAACGTGCACCTAACTAGATAGGACACGGCTGGCTTGAGCGATCCACTTGATAACCAGCGTCGTAGTACAGTTTAGCGAGAGCGCGTATGTTTTGGATTGGGCCAACCGGCTAACGCAAACATATCCAGGTTAGGTTCAACCAGCTTCGTAGTACAGGCCTCTGCAGATTGGAGGTGTTGATGATCTTATGCACTCTTTAAGGGAAGTGTGTGTGGGTGTGGTTCAACAAGTATGCAACACATAGTCCAACCAATAGGATTCAAGCCTGTCTTCTCTACCCTTCTGTTGTGTTAATGTCATTTGTCAACTTTACTTATTTACTATTGGTTCATGTTTGAAGGATTTTTGTTAATTACAGTGTGTGCATTTCCAAAAGGCTACGTGCCTGAATTCTAAGACGGATAATGGCCCATTATATTGTTTATGTTTGATATAATATTTCAAATGTTTTCATTTTATTTTTAATTGTTAATTCTCTTTTCCACTTTTTTAATAATAATAATAACTTTATATGATTTATATAGAGCCTTTCAGGGGACCCAAGTTTGCTTTGCAGAAAAAACAGGAGTAAAACAAACAACAACAAAAAAAACAGTCAGACTATTTTAAGTATTGTATTATTCGGAAGAAAGAATTTCCCAAATTGGGATCAATAAAGTATCTATCTATCCATCCATCCATCCATCTATCTATCTATCCATCTATCCGTCCATCTATCCATCTATCCATCTGTCCATCTGTCCATCTGTCCATCTGTCCATCCGTCCATCTATCCATCTATCCATCTGTCCATCTATCCATCTG
>NW_022987642.1:227500-267500 GCF_902827165.1 Trematomus bernacchii
AACTAAAGCATACAAATACAGAGAGTAATGTAGGCCTGTTATACTGAGTGATATATATTTTACACACTGCTCTGCTTTCTGCACGGACCTCACAGCTGTTCTCACTGTAAATATTGCGTCGCGATGAAAGCAGTTACTAAAATAATATCCAGGGGATGCATGCAGAGCTGTTATTGGCTGAGATAAGTCCGGCCGTGCGTCACGCCTCTACCGTTCCCGGAAATGAATCCGCGGAGGAGCCGTGGAGGACTCATCAGTATATCCTCGGTTATAGCTCCTCCAGAGAGCCTCCTCGATGCTCGGTCCTCGATGTGCATTTAGAGAAATTAGATGTCCTTCAACATGGCACGCTGAAATCCATTTCCGGGTCACTACCGGAGGACCGAGGAGTCGAGGAGGGGAAAATAGAGTATTGAGAAGCCTTCTATGTGTATTCTTAATTTCAGACTAATTTAAAGTATATTATTGAACAAGTCCACCTACCTGCCAAGAAGTAGCCCGATCCCAGCAGACACTGTAAAATCGAAATCCTGATTTCTACTGTCCATAACTAATTTAAATCGCAGTGAAACTTTTGTTTGACTGGATTTATATTCATTAAAATCAAATCTACTTAATAAACAACTTTGAGCCACGCCGGACCAGGAATTAGCCAGATCCCAGCAGATACTGTTAATTAAAAAAAGTTCCTGTTCAGTCAGTTCATTACCGACTAAAACTTAATAAGTCTACAATTCTATTGCTTAACAAGATAGAGGTTCATTAAAACCAAATCTCCATAGTAAACATTGTAATCCATGAATTAGACATAGCCGTGCTTCTCCGGATTTAGCCTGATCCCGGGGGTAATTTAGACCGAGCTCGTTACAGCTCGACATGTTTGCCGATGTATATTAGAAACCTGAAACAAGAGAGCAGAGGAGAGGAAATGTGAAAAGGAGTAATGAGAAGAAGCGGACGCAGTGAGACGGGAGTAAAGAGGAAGTAGAACAGGAAATATAAAGGAAAAAGTAAGGGAAAGATCGGATACAATGAGGAAAACGGTTAGGGAAATAATCATGGGAATAAATGGGGAAACAAAATTACAATAAATAAGGATTAACCCGTTTAATTACACATCTAAACCTCTGTTCACTGAGCCAACTGCTCTGCTAAATGACAGTTTGTTGACCAACTTTGTTTTGCCAAAAATAATTAAATATTTAATTAAAGTCTGGCAAAATCTGAGCTGGAAGAAAATCAAACACCATCGGCCAAAAAATGTTGTGAAGATTTTCAATCACTTTGTGAAAACCAATACTGTTTCAACCAGCTCCAAAATATGGAGACAGATATCCAGGTCCCTTTTTTAGGGTAAAGGTATGTTTTTATTGTAAACAAAATACATTATGGGGACAACAATCTGTTCATTTGTTTCTTGTTTGTTATTTTCTGGATTTAAACACTAATATCTAACATTTTAGACCCATATTTTTACTTTATAGGTTAATGGGCGTTAATTTGCTCCAAATATAGTCTTTGTTTTTTTTTGGCATCATTTACTTATTGTGGTTGGAAGGTACCTGAGATCTAAGATTTAGATTTTTTTATATATTATATTTGACCTGGGATTTGATGGGATATGACCATAATTGCATTTGAACAGCTACTATATGGAGACACACATCTGCACTAGATCCCCTGTCTTTGTGTGGATTCATGTAAGGCTGAACTGGAAGAAAAACTCAAAAACATTGAGATATTATCACCAGCATTGTGGGGACCAATGACCAGCTCACACACCAACATTGCAGGGACTAACCAACCATAAGGGGACGACATCTGGCTCCCTTGTTATGGTTAAAATGAGGTTAGAAATGTAAAGTGTTAGCCTCCAGAGACTGAATGTCAACACAAAGTCCCTGTTTGTGTGTTTTCAGGAGAAACAACGCTTCCTGACGGATGTCCTCCATGAGGTGATGCTATTGGACGGCCTTAACTCCTCCCACCCAATCTCCCAGGAAGTGGCGCAGGCGGCGGACATCGACCGTGTCTTTGACTGGATCGCATACAAAAAAGTAGGTGTCATCCAAATGTATTAAATTAATTTTGAATCGGGATCAAGATTCCAGATACCTTCTAATGGCATACATTTAACTGAAGGGCTAGTTTATTTAACTTGCAAGCTAACAAGCTACGTAACAAGTAAACTTTTAGGCAGTTTTGTGTAACTGCTAAAAACTGTAAAACAAAACATCACATTCAGAGTTTAAACACGTTTTTAAACATTCCCTAATGGAGGAATGTCGCATAATAATGTAAGTGTCTTTCTTGTTCTGGGGTTAGGGTTACCTCAAGAGTCAAGATATTTTGCGAGTCCATGCAACAGGAGAAATCATCAAAACAATCCCAAACAAACTGAGTCGTGTTGCGTTAATAATTGAAAGCATATTTTAGTGAGATATTGTTTATGAAAGTGTGTTTCTCCATGCTAGGGTTAGGGTTTACTCCCAAGTCAAGACATGTTTTCCAAGCTAGCTAGCCAGTAAACCTTTAGGCATTTGTGTGTAATTGGCTGAGCTAGCTCGTGGCTAACAGCTAAACATCACATTCAGTGTGTCACATAATAATTAAAAGCAAGTTTTTTTGTGTTTTAAAAGTGTGTTTCTCCATGCTAGGGTTTACTCCTAAATCAAGACATGTTTCCAAACTGACACAACAGCTGCAGCGATCCCCAATGAGTTTGTTTGTTGTTGTGTTTTAAAGTGTGTTTCCTTCGCTCCCTGCAGGGGGCGGCGTTGATCCGGATGCTGGCTAACGTGATGGGACAGACGCTGTTTCAGAGAGGACTCAATGTAAGTAAACATCCTCCAGCTGTGCATACAGAGGTTCAGATATCAGAGGACAACAGGGAGAACTGGGGTTCAGTCGCCAAAGTGTGTGTGTGTGTGTGTGTGTGTGTGTGTGTGTGTGTGTGTGTGTGTGTGTGTGTGTGTGTGTGTGTGTGTGTGTGTGTGTGTGTGTGTGTGTGTGTGTGTGTGTGTGTGTGTGTGTGTGTGTGTGTGTGTGTGTGTGTGTGTGTGTGTGTGTAATATTTGGGCTAAACCCTGACTGTTTGGAGCTTCCTGAGTATACAGATTAAAGTGACTAAATGGATTTTAGGGGCAGGTTTTACTGCTTTAAAAGTATTTATGACTGTAGCAAGTATTTTCAAAATACTATAATCATAAATACAAGTTACCACTTCTATCAGACCCCAATACAGTTTCTACATTTTCTATACTAATACAATCATATTTTAGTTTTTGCGCTTTCTAAATGTTATTTAGAAATAAAGCTTTGTTCTGCACTGCAACGAGTCCAAATGATCCAAATTTAAAAGAAGATAGTGTAAATATATTGGAAAAAGACCGTGAGGTATCCAGGATATGTACTGTATGTTAATAATGTTATTGTTAATAATAATCTTTATTTATATCCACCTCTTGCTTTTGAATTATATATATCACTATACACAGTATATGCACATTAACATGCACTTTACTGCTTTTCACACTTTCGGATGGAAACCTGATTTCATTTCCCACTTTACTCTCATCTAATCTAAACCCTCTTTTCATAAAATCATAAAATATAAATCCTGCTGCAGGAAGTGTTTTCAGAGGTTCAGTGATGTTTGCAGAATATGAGAAAATCCAATTCCAGTTTAATGAGGTACCATCAGCTCCTCTGAAATACAGTTTTTATCTCAATTTGGGTTTACTTAGGGAACTTTAAAGTCCAATAAACTGCTGAAAGGCCGCGCTGGGTTTGAAAATGATGAAACACGACTCAGAGAGGAAGCAACAAGTCATTTAAGGTGACAAGTTTTTATTATTTGTGATATGTCTCCATGCTTTAATGTTCAAAAAGCTGCTGAAGTTCAGGTGTATATCAGTATTTAGTGTCTCTACTTTAAAGAGTCCTCTCCTGCTGATGTTCAGGTGTATATCAGTATGTAGTGTCTCTACTTTAAAGAGTCCTCTCCTGCTGATGTTCAGGTGTATATCAGTATGTAGTGTCTCTACTTTAAAGAGTCCTCTCCTGCTGATGTTCAGGTGTATATCAGTATGTAGTGTCTCTACTTTAAAGAGTCCTCTCCTGCTGATGTTCAGGTGTATATCAGTATGTAGTGTCTCTACTTTAAAGAGTCCTCTCCTGCTGATGTTCAGGTGTATATCAGTATGTAGTGTCTCTACTTTAAAGAGTCCTCTCCTGCTGATGTTCAGGTGTATATCAGTATGTAGTGTCTCTACTTTAAAGAGTCCTCTCCTGCTGATGTTCAGGTGTATATCAGTATTTAGTGTCTCTACTTTAAAGAGTCCTCTCCTGCTGATGTTCAGGTGTATATCAGTATTTAGTGTCTCTACTTTAAAGAGTCCTCTCCTGCTGATGTTCAGGTGTATATCAGTATGTAGTGTCTCTACTTTAAAGAGTCCTCTCCTGCTGATGTTCAGGTGTTTATCAGTATGTAGTGTCTCTACTTTAAAGAGTCCTCTCCTGCTGATGTTCAGGTGTATATCAGTATGTAGTGTCTCTACTTTAAAGAGTCCTCTCCTGCTGATGTTCAGGTGTATATCAGTATGTAGTGTCTCTACTTTAAAGAGTCCTCTCCTGCTGATGTTCAGGTGTATATCAGTATGTAGTGTCTCTACTTTAAAGAGTCCTCTCCTGCTGATGTTCAGGTGTATATCAGTATGTAGTGTCTCTACTTTAAAGAGTCCTCTCCTGCTGATGTTCAGGTGTATATCAGTATGTAGTGTCTCTACTTTAAAGAGTCCTCTCCTGCTGATGTTCAGGTGTATATCAGTATGTAGTGTCTCTACTTTAAAGAGTCCTCTCCTGCTGATCTTCAGGTGTATATCAGTATGTAGTGTCTCTACTTTAAAGAGTCCTCTCCTGCTGATGTTCAGGTGTGTACAATGTGTTGGAGCGCTAGCCAATAGCAGCGCGAGTGTTCCGTAGTGATGTCACTGTGTTCCGGAACTTTGGGAGCCTAATGAGTGTTAGAGAACAGAGCAGATATAACAACATCAGTGAATGCATTATTTACCGTTTAGTGTGTATCTGCTAAACATCTCTGAGGAGCAGCAACATTCAATTAGGAGTTTATTTTACAGAAATTATTTTAATTATTATATTCAATTATTTGAATCCACAAAACAGGCATACAGTCGCTGGATATTGTAAAAATGATGTAATATGATGCAAGGTGAAAGTGGGTTAAATATAGATTGTGTTCATTACACACACACATGCACACACACACACACACACACTTGCACACACTATGTCCTGATTTTTGTTCAGGCAGTGAACTGGAACACACAGAGAACACGATGCTATATAAAACACTGCTGATCGAGCAGGTGTGTGTGTGTGTGTGTGTGTGTGTGTGTGTGTGTGTGTGTGTGTGTGTGTGTGTGTGTGTGTGTGTGTGTGTGTGTGTGTGTGTGTGTGTGTGTGTGTGTGTGTGTGTGTGTGTGTGTGTGTGTGTGTGTGTGTGTGTGTGTGTGTGTGTGTGTGTGTGTGTGTGTGTGTGTGTGTGTGTGTGTGTGTGTGTGTTTTACAGGACCATATAGGCCACAATGTGCTAAGTATTACATCACACAACTTGCTGCCTTAATACATTTTATTTTATTTAGCTTTCTGAATATTTGTTTCTGCAACAGGCTCATTAACATTAACCAAATTAAAATTAATAATTAATAATATTTAAACAATGATTAGGCTATAGTAATACTTCTTTAAACTGAGCTAAACAAAATAAAATATTTGTGAAAATGTAGATAAAATACATAAATAAATGATGTGTAAATATGTAATATTATAAATATACAATATTAATTCAAATGATCCTTAAATGTGTGAAAAGTTTTCCTCACTACCAGCCAGTAATACATTTCACCTCCATTAATATCTCAATTTATTTTAATTAAATTATTACCGCTCACACATATCTCTATCTCACAGAACAGCTGTTATCAGACGGTTTATGTGTATCATGCTGCTAAACCTGTGTGTGTGTCGGATCAGTGTGTGTGTGTGTGTGTGTGTGTGTGTGTGAGGTGTTTTATTTCTGTTCTTATCAGATTAAGTGAAGGTGAGAGTCACACACACTCTGAGTTGTTATCACATGTGTCATCTTGATCGTATAAAGAGCTTCTTAGTTTATCTACCTCCACACACACGCTGACTGACAGACACACACACACACACACACACACACACACACACACACACACACACACACAGAGAGATTAGCGCTTTTTTCTCAGCAGGTGTCTCGTATTATCTATGGCTTCTTTTCTCCAGTTTTATTATAAATCCCACATCCCTGAGCTTTTATGACCCACAATCCACCGCATAGATGAAAACACACACACACACACACATACACACACACACACACACACACACACACACACACACAAGTCGCTACGGATTTCCAGGTCTTTTGAACGGAGACTCTCTTTGAGGCGTCTTCTTCTCTTGTGATAAGTCTCACTGCACCCCTGACATGTCGTGTCACTGAGACTTAAACACACATCATTTCCAACACTTAACGCTTTTTAAACGTGCTTTGAAAAGTTTGTCAAGCTCCTAAAACCAACAAACTCACTGAGGAAACAGACATGTCACTTGCACATCCCTCTCTTTAATATGCATGACATTTACACTTCTTATGTAACATGTGCAAAAGAGAAAATGTTGTTTGGTACGACAGACATTTTAATCCAAAACACTAACGTCACTGGCAACTAAAAGCTGTCATTTCCTGTCACATGCTGTCTCTAATCTCTGTGTGTTTGTCTATTTTGTTTCCAGGATTACCTGCTGAGTCACATGTATGGAAACGCAGCCCGAGACGACCTGTGGAGCAAACTGACTCAGGTAAACCCTTCAATAAGCATTAGGATCGCACACTTTGTCAAAGAAATAACACCATACTCTCAAAATAATCTACTTATGAATGGGAGGTAAACGCATACAAATATGTATAAAATAAGTGTAATTAAATTGCACTTCACAATTCCAATGTTGTGATAGATCGATCGATTCAATAGTTGTACAATAATTTGTACAAAATACAAAGGAGTTTGCATCAAAATATAATTATAGAACCAGGGTTACGGTTAGTAACCTACCCCCTAACCCCAAGACAAGTTTATTTTCACAGCTCATTTCAACTACAAGGCAAATCAAAGTGCTTTACAGAAAAGCATTAAAATAAAATGCAAAAAACACATTATTATAATTAAATTAGAATACGTATAACAACCATTAAAAGCCATGAAAATACAAATGAGAACAAGCTGAAATACGATGAGACGGGTACATATTATAGCCAGCCAATCAGAGCTCTAATTTACTAATTGTTTTCTCTAATTAAGCAGACATATGATAAGACAGGTATACAATTCTGTCTTCTTCATTAGTGATGACTAGCTATTGCAAAAATATAGTTATAGATTCAGGGTTACGGGTAGTAACCTAAACCCTAAAGCACATTTCAACTACAAGGCAATTCAAAGTGCTTTACAGAAAAAAACAATAGGTATATAATAGACAGGTCTTAAATAAGAATGTTTCTGGAAAAACAAAAAAAGTATGATTGGATTCATATTCGTCCGTAATACTAAAACCGCTTTTCCAACAAGCTGCCAGCCAATCAGAGCTCCAATGTACTAATTGTGTTCTTCAATTAAGCGGAAAAATGATAAGACAGGTATAGAAATACAAGACATTTAAATAAAAAACTAAAGCTTCCTCTGAAAAAAACAGTCTGTTTGATTGGATTCTTCTTCGTAATTAATGACAAAGGTATTGCCAACGAACTATAGTTAAAGAACCAGGGTTACGGTTAGTAACCTAAACCCTAACCCAAATGCACGTTTATTTCTTCAGCGCATGGCAATTCAAAGTGCTTTACAGAATACATCAAAAGCGTTAAGACACAAAGATTATAAAAATCAACCCTTCCCTTGGCTCAAAGGCTTTGTGTTAATGCCTTGCTTCACAGCAGGGGGTTTGAACCCTGCAGCTCCTCCGCTTTCAGCTCTTTAGATGGAGCAGCCAGACTCATAGAGGCCATTCATCATTTAACGCAGCGCCGGTAATGAAGGCCGGAGAGACGCTCGTTAAGACCGGCTTGATGAGAAAGAGACAGAGAAGAAGTCCTGTTGCCATGGTGACGTGATTGACAGGTGGAGGCGAGGTTGTTTTCCTCGTATGTCCTGCATATAGGAAGCTTCCGGGAAAAAAATGTCTGTTTGATTGGATTCTTCCTCGTTAGTGGAAATCAGACAGCCTTTTTAACGAGCTGCCAGCCAATCAGAGCCCCAATTTACTCATCGTTCTCTAAGGGAGCGACTTTGGGCTTTTTATCGATTCCTACCACGTTATTGATGATGGTTAATGACCTTTTAAATAATTGTACCACTCATTAATTGGTGTAAGTTAGTGCTCATTTATTATTCATACCTCGTTATGTGTTTTTTTCTTCTAGGCCATGCGTTCAGAGGGTCTGCAGATCGACATTGGACAGATGATGGACAGGTGGACTCTGCAGATGGGATACCCAATCGTGACCATCAGCAAGAACCAATCAGAGCAGCTCCCCACGCATTACATCACCGTCCACCAGGAGCACTTCCTGTACTCTCAGGAAGCCAAGAGCAACAACAGGTCAGTGAGAGTTTAATAAGTGTTTTTATAATGTCAAATGTGACTTAAGACTGGAATATGAAACAGTTTGAATCAACTTGTCTTTGTAGCTGATGCACTCTCTACTCCCGTGACCTCATAGGATTTGTATTTGGCCGTAATATCGGTTCAGAGAACTGGATATTGATTTAGTTGCCGCTGCTCTTCCCCATGCAAATTCCCAGATAAATGCACGACTTTCGTTCGTGGTCATGTTGTCCTTGTGCTACTTTCTTTGACTATAGGCTACAAGTTCAAACCTGTGTTGAAAAATGACGATCTGTGTAGAATAATTGTGTGTATCATTAAAAAAGAAAGGGTAGACCACTCTATCTGTCCAAAATAACACATTTTTCCCAAAACCAACTTTTCTTCTCAAGCAAACATCCTTTTTTCTTGTGGCTTTTCCATCTCACTTATCCATTAATAAACAATCAAAATCTCTAACGTTAGCTAGCTGTACGAGCATTAAAGGTGGGGTAGGTAAGTTTGAGAAACCGGCTCGAGATACACTTGTTATATTCCATGGAATGCTCTTAACATCCCGATAGCAATGAATATCTGAAGTGCTTTGACAAAAAATCCATTAACAAAAAATATCATCTGTGGAAGCTGTAGTACTGTAAAAAGCACGACCAATCATCTGAGCCGGCCCGGCTAAAATAACTGGATGGCCTACCTACCTGTCAGCCTTCCATCTGTGCACAAACTTATCTCGTGCCCTCATTGGTCATGTGTGCGTTCGTGTGTGTTGGAGGAGGGGCTCTGTAAGGAAGTGGCAGATTTTCTCCGGCTGCTCAAAGAGTGTGCATCTGATCTGGATCCAGCTCTGTGTTCACTGAGAGGACAGACTGGAGCACAAAGGATGCTTCAGTCTGACTTTAGTGAATCTCCATTAGATGGTAGCAGTTCAGATTCTCTGTGAGAGCATGCTTTGGGTCCCAGAGGATGTTGTTGGACAGCCTCATTAAAACCCAACTTTTTTCAAGTGTCAGCTGTTTCTCGCACAAGCCGTGTCATCTATTAAATATCAGCTGTTGAAAGTAAAGGATTTGAAATGGACCGCGGATGATTCAATTACATAATGCATGCTTTTCATTTCATATCTCGGGTTGAAGGACATCTTCAGTTGGCCGCCAAAAGGTCGAATTGGGAAACTATCCGTTAAAAGTTCGACCCTGACCTTTGCTCTGCTGCCACCCTGAAGATAACCTTTGCATTTATAATCCCTACATCTCGTAAGCCTCTGAAAATCTTTATCTTGTGGAGCTTGTATTCTCCAGGCCTTTAGAAAGTCCTTCTGTTCTTCATTCCATCACTCCGACAGAACCGCCCTGAAACCCCTTTGTTTCACACCTCGATAAGTTTCTCCTGAAATAGCACTTTTCTAGTTTTACCTCACCTGCTTTTCATCATTCATATTTCATTCACATTATGTTTTATTCACAACCTCTGGAGTTTATGTTCTTCGCTGTTTTATCGACCCACTTTCTCCGCCATCAATACTTCAGCAGCTCCTCTCTTTGTGTACCTGTTGTTCTTCCCTCTGTAGCTCTTCCTGTCATGTTTCTGTACCGTAGCTGACATTTACAATCAATCTGACCTCCTCCGTTTCTCTCCAAAAGCCTTGTGTTCCCCCTCCTCTTTCATCCCCACTCTTTTGTGTTGAGTTCCCGAGGTGTCTGCGGCTGATGACTGGCGCTGTTTATTGTAGGTGAAGCTGAATTCTTTCTTTCCTGGCGTTGCAAAGTCTCACGAGGCTGCGTTCAGGCGCTCTTTGTGGTCTCGAGGCGTTCGCTTGCCGCCTGTAAAGATTGTGTTTACATGTGATGTTGTTGTGCTTTTAGCTTCTCTGCTCAGTTGATGGAATCAGACTGTTTGATCCTGCAGAGCTGCGTTCAGAAGCAGGCAGCGTCCCACAGTGTTACACGCTGGGGACTTATTTATTTATTTAGCTTTTTTAACATGCAGGGAAACTGAGAATTCTTAGAAATATAATGAAATATACAGCAAGAAATCCCAAGGATGCCAATCAGCTCTCTAACTCGTGCCTTTAAGAATCGTTGGCCTGTTTTGAAGCTGTCTGGTGTTTCTAAAAGCATTGAACAACGATTCTCAAGCCTTTAAACAGCAGACAGTGTTTGTACAAGTCACAGTGCATAACTCTTGATATTCAGACAGAAAACAAACATTGTGTTGCACTTCTGAATCTGTTCAATTCTACAGTGAGTCCTAAAACCCTGAAATGACACCTTCACACTTCCTGTCCCCTTGGTCTGTAAGTGTGAGGGTTTTTCTTAATGTGTTTTTTTGTTGTTAGCCTTTTCGTTCACAGGTATGTTTATCTTGTATGTAGCGGCAAAAACTCCCTAAACCGCTGAGAGGCTAAAACGTACTCTTCGCTGTGACTCGTTCAATACAAGAGTCCGTAGTCAGTTAGAGTTCACAGTGTTTAAGAAAGTCGCAAAACAATATGTAACTCCGGACCACACAGCAATTCACCCTCTCCTCTACATCATACACACAAACCGGCGTCCAACAGGTGACCTAAATACCATAAACCCACGTGACTATTGCCAGAAGTGATAGCCAATAAGAATTAAAGGTGGTGTAAACTGAAATGAAGATAATAATAGAAATAATAAATCAAATCAAATCAAGTTTTATTTATATAGCACATTTTTAAAACGATTTTTGGTCGAGCCAAAGTGCTGTACATGCAATAAAAAACAGTTTACTACAATAGCAAACAGAAGACAACAGATTACAACAGCAAATATAAAAAATCACACACAGGGAAATGTCAGGATAAGCAATGGCAAAACAAGCATTTTGTCTCCTACAGTGTAAATAAGATAGAAAAAGGACAGCTAAGTGCCATAGGTGCAACCAAAGCACTGTTCATTTCGGCAGCTATTTTTGATTTAGTCTTTAGACGAAAATGGTTATTAGTTTTAGTCACATTTTAGTCCTTTTTATCCTTCATAGTTTTAGTCCATTTTTAGTCGATAAAAAATCATTACATTTTAGTCAACTTTTAGTCAAAATGTTTTCTCTTTAAACTAGTTCAGTTAGGCAAATACAGGAATCTGAAATCTGAATCAAGGTGACAGCATCAAGTGTTGGAATTCGTAAAGCAACATTTCACTCTCTTAACACTTTGCTTGTCTAGGGATGGGGTATCGCTAAGGTTTTTAACGGCGCTACTACTCTTAAAAATCTGTGTGCACGCCGCTGCAGTGTGTCTGTGAGGCACCACCCCCCGCACACAGAGAGAGAGTGAGGCCCCGCCCCCCGCACACAGAGAGAGAGTGAGGCCCCGCCCCCCGCACACAGAGAGAGAGTGAGGCCCCGCCCCCCGCACAAAGAGAGAGTGAGGCCCCGCCCCTGCACACAGAGAGAGAGTGAGGCCCCGCCCCTGCACACAGAGAGAGTGAGGCCCCGCCCCCCGCACAAAGAGAGAGTGAGGCCCCGCCCCTGCACACAGAGAGAGAGTGAGGCCCCGCCCCTGCACACAGAGAGAGAGTGAGGCCCCGCCCCCCGCACACAGAGAGAGAGTGAGGCCCCGCCCCTGCACACAGAGAGAGAGTGAGGCCCTGCACACAGAGAGAGAGTGAGGCCCCGCCCCCCGCCCACAGAGAGAGAGTGAGGCCCCGCCCACAGAGAGAGAGTGAGGCCCCGCCCCCCGCCCACAGAGAGAGAGTGAGGCCCCGCCCACAGAGAGAGAGTGAGGCCCCGCCCCCGCACACAGAGAGATAGATCGCTCTTCTGGAGTGAAGAGAGCGGAAATAATGATATTGCAAGTTAGAAACGTAAGATGCATTTTGACAGACAAGACGGACACTTGGGGGAAAAGATTAGTTTGAATATCCGATAGTCCACCATTAACACCTTAGTCTCGTCTCGTCAACGTTTTGTCATAGTTTTTATTATCAAGAATCTACTTTTATCTCGTCATCGTCTCGTCTTAGTCGTGTGAAAAAGGTCGTTGACGAAAATGTTTCGTCATAGTCTTCGTTGAGGAAATGAACACTGAACCAAAGGCAGCAGAAAGGAGATCTTTGTACCTCTTGAAATCAGCTGCTTTTTATGAGTTTCCATGATACTAGCTTGGAGGTCAGACTGTTGTGCTTCTCTTTGAAAAGGCCTTGTTAAGTATCGGCGCCTTAAAGGAGTTGTGGTCGTGGATGATCAACCACGAGGACTCTGGTCAGAGAGCAGAGAGTAATGTGAGACCAATGATTACAAATAACATCTCTATTTCAAAACGACTCTATGAACCTCCTCATAGCTGAACTGAGAAAGATATTTTAAATGTTCTGCTTATATGTATTATTTTCTTGATTTCTCATTGAATACATCGAGCCAAAAGAAAAGCCTTACTGCAAGTCATCCATTTATTTTAAAGAAAGTAGGAAATTAAGCTTCTTTATTTAAATAAAATTGTTATTTTGTAACTTTCTGTCACATTGCTATACCTCAAAGTCTTAGGGTGACATTTTAAACATCACAGCTTATCCTTTGTCAAACACTTCTTCTCTTCCAATTCTCTGTTGGTTTTTGGGGCGAGGCGCTTTAAATGTGTGTCTTTTATTTACTCAACTTCAAAGAAAGTGTGCAGCGAGGCAGGAGATGCTTTTTAAAAGAACTGAGCTGACAGAAAGAAAACAAGACAAGGAGAAACCAGAGGACAGACAGCGATAAGGTCGAGCTAATGAAACTGAAAATAAATCAAACGGCTTGTAAACACATCACCACTCGTCTCTAACGCTGTGGTGAAAGAGGAAAGAAGTGTTGTCACCTGACAGGTGAACTGGCGTGTGATTGGCTGCGTGTTTGATTTAATGAGCTTCAAACGATACAGGGATGAATTATTCACGAGTCTACAGAAGTGTTAGGAAGTAAAGTTTATTTATATACTGCATTACTTAAGTGTTTGATGCAATTCATTAAAATGTATTGTATGTTGAGAAGCAGCACAATGGAAAAACTACACCTTAAATGAACATTAAGACATTTAATCATTGGATAAACTTTGTAATTATTGGAAAGTCTACAACAGGGGTCGGCAACCCTAGGCACCGTAACCAGTGGCACACTAGGAATAAGTGTGCAAAATATTTAAATTGTATTTTCGGATCCTGAACGAGACCACGCGTCTCCCCCTGCAGAAGGAAGCCATGCACGCAACGCAGCGCAGAAGGATAACTTCTAGGCCCCGCTCTCTTTAACTCCAGTCAACTTTCTGCTGCTTTCCTCCATGGTGAAACGACCAGGGGTGTAGCGCACTTCACACATTGCAGTACCCATAAGGAGCTGTACATGCCGCAGTTTTGCGTGGCTGTGTCTTTAGTTGAAAGCCCAGTGGCGATCTGCTCATCTGTCATCGAAAATAATATGCTACACAGGGGCGCACTGGCCAACTGTGGGTTCTGGAGAATCACAGTACGTCCGGTTGTCAGCGAACCGAGCCCGGTCATCAGCGGGCCGTTGACGACCGGGCTCGGTTCGCTGACGGCCGGCACCGCCCTTTATTTAAATGTGGTTAAACGGCATCATGTAAGTTGCGAGGCGACAGAGGTCCACAGCTTCCCCACAGCGAGGCTCCCCCCGCCCTCCAGTTGACAGTTATTCAAATAAATTGTATGTAGAAAAGCAGTACAATGAAGAAACTGCACCTTAAATGAACATTAACACATTTAATCATTGGAAAAACTAGGTAATTATTGGAAAGTCTGACTTTTATATGATATTTTCTTTAGATTTATTTGGTAGTTTTGGCTGATCAATGGTACCAGACACTTTAGGTCGGGCTGAAGTCCAATTTAGGAGATCTTCTTGTAGATGTTTTTAGACTAGAGAAAACACCCTTTGTATTATTTATTTACTTCTCCCTGTCATATATGTCTGATTTCTTTTAAATCAATACAGCTGTCCACAACCGATTGATTTTTTCAAACACAACATGGAGCATCGTATAGGATTTTAGGTCTATTTTCTTTCTGAAAGTGAGTTATACAGGATAGGAATCAATGCATAACTGAAGACTCATTTTTGGCAATCAGAAATAATGACCAGCACTGCAAAAAAAAGTTTGATTGCAAAGAAGCCTAAGACAATGTGTTGATTTATAAGTTGTTTTTTTGTCTCTGTCACTAAAACAATCCAGAAATTCAGACTTTTTGCCACCAGTGGAGTCGCCCCCTGCTGGCCATTATATTTATTGTCCAGAAGGGGGCGACTGCAAAAAGATTCTATAAAGGTCTATGAGAAAATGAGCTTACTTATCAGTTGAGTTAATATCTCTGTACACATGTTGCTGACAAGTTTAGGGTCACAATCAATATACAATCATACAATCGATACAATTAGACTTATTTACCAAGAAGATAGAATAGAATGGGAGGGATGAACCCCTCTGTAATGGTCTCACATGCAGAGCACACAGTGACATGTGTCCTCTGCTTTTAACCCATCCTAGCACCAGGAGTCTAGTACTAGGAGTAGTGGGCAGCTATTGTACAGCGCCCGGGGATTGTGTGTGTGTGTGTGTGTGTGTGTGTGTGTGTGTGTGTGTGTGTGTGTGTGTGTGTGTGTGTGTGTGTGTGTGTGTGTGTGTGTGTGTGTGTGTGTGTGTGTGTGTGTGTGTGTGTGTGTGTGTGTGTGTGTGTGTGTGTGTGTGTGTGTGTGTGTGTGTGTGTGTGTAAAGCCTAGCATCAGGAAGTCATTTGTTCGTAATGAGCTCTTAAAGAACTTGAGCTAACTCTCTCTCTTCACACTCGATTATTTACACGGTAAAAGCTCTTTATTGCTTCACTTACTTTGCCTGAGCTAAAAACACAATATGAAAACACTCCATTACAATCAAACACACTGCCTTACAAAGTAGTGCAGACAATCAAATGTATCAGTATTTTTAATGGTGTTTACATAGAGAATTTGCACATATATATATTCTCTCTGCCTCTACTTGTTGTACTATATGTAGGCCTATATATCCAATGTATTAATAAGGATGTATTTATTTAAATGCATATCAAGAATGCAATCAATCTTCTTTAATTATCTTGTTCACCAACAGATCGATGAGTCTAGTCTTGATTTGCCGGGATGTTGTTTTGACGGCTTTTTTTCCATAAGTTTGACATTTTCTGACCAGATGAAGGATACATAATTGCTCCTTGAGAAGTCCCCTAATTATACAAGCCCCTTAAGACCTTTTAAATACCAATTACTTACAAATTGCATCAACTCTGAGTCCCAGAGAAGTCCACACTAAGGAGATAAGTGGGTTTTTAAATCTGGCGAGATAGCCAGAAGGACGTGGGAGTAACTCAGAGTAAATATCTATTTCCAAAGTAGAAGTAGTGCCATTTTATTCAATGTTTTGAAGTCAAGGGTTGAATTCTTATGATGTTAGAAACTCTGAGGTCTCATTTAAGGAGAATCCCGTGCAGATTCATATGATCGTTTAATTTTGAGATCCCACGCAGTCACGAAAACTCTTTCACTGACGCAAGTGTTGCCCGTTTTCTACTCAAGCGCTCTGTTTCCCTCGGAAGATTTAATCTGCATAAAAAAGGCATTTTTTGAGACATTTCTCGATGATTATTTAATGTTTGAGTACCAGTCTCTGCTTTAAAGAGTCCTCTCCTGCTGATGTTCAGGTGTATATCAGTATGTAGTGTCTCTACTTTAAAGAGTCCTCTCCTGCTGATGTTCAGGTGTATATCAGTATGTAGTGTCTCTACTTTAAAGAGTCCTCTCCTGCTGATGTTCAGGTGTATATCAGTATGTAGTGTCTCTACTTTAAAGAGTCCTCTCCTGCTGATGTTCAGGTGTATATCAGTATGTAGTGTCTCTACTTTAAAGAGTCCTCTCCTGCTGATGTTCAGGTGTATATCAGTATGTAGTGTCTCTACTTTAAAGAGTCCTATCCTGCTGATGTTCAGGTGTATATCAGTATGTAGTGTCTCTACTTTAAAGAGTCCTCTCCTGCTGATGTTCAGGTGTATATCAGTATGTAGTGTCTCTACTTTAAAGAGTCCTCTCCTGCTGATGTTCAGGTGTATATCAGTATGTAGTGTCTCTACTTTAAAGAGTCCTCTCCTGCTGATGTTCAGGTGTATATCAGTATGTAGTGTCTCTACTTTAAAGAGTCCTCTCCTGCTGATGTTCAGGTGTATATCAGTATGTAGTGTCTCTACTTTAAAGAGTTCTCTCCTGCTGATGTTCAGGTGTATATCAGTATGTAGTGTCTCTACTTTAAAGAGTCCTCTCCTGCTGATGTCCAGGTGTATATCAGTATGTAGTGTCTCTACTTTAAAGAGTCCTCTCCTGCTGATGTTCAGGTGTATATCAGTATGTAGTGTCTCTACTTTAAAGAGTCCTCTCCTGTTGATGTTCAGGTGTATATCAGTATGTAGTGTCTCTACTTTAAAGAGTCCTCTCCTGCTGATGTTCAGGTGTATATCAGTATGTAGTGTCTCTACTTTAAAGAGTCCTCTCCTGCTGATGTTCAGGTGTATATCAGTATGTAGTGTCTCTACTTTAAAGAGTCCTCTCCTGCTGATGTTCAGGTGTATATCAGTATGTAGTGTCTCTACTTTAAAGAGTCCTCTCCTGCTGATGTTCAGGTGTATATCAGTATGTAGTGTCTCTACTTTAAAGAGTCCTCTCCTGCTGATGTTCAGGTGTATATCAGTATGTAGTGTCTCTACTTTAAAGAGTAACACAATCTGACCGGAGTGTTACATAGTGATGTTACTGTGTTCCGGAACTTTGTGATTTTAGCCTTAGCAGACCATTTACATGCACTAAAACCTATAGAACACACTACAGGAGAGAAACTGAGTGCCTCTTTTAATCTCTAAATCAGATGAAACAGATTAACTTCCATAAGAAGAAAGTGCCAGTTTCCACCGGACGGCACATTTAACCTCCCGCTCTCTGAAGAGGAGAATAAACCCTCAGCTACTTCCACTTGACTGATGTTTGCTGACGGCGGCGCCCATTACCCTCACACTTCCTGTCCCCTCCTGTCTCACAGTCACTGTCCCGCGCTCCATTTCCAGCTGACGGATGTTTAGAGTGTCACCGCTGACCGCCACTCCCCCGTCTCTAATGTCCCTCCATCTGATAACTGAGGCAATAAAACCCAAATCCAATTCCAGAGACCATTACTGACATCCTTCTTCTTCTCTGTGTAGTTTGCTGTGGCAGATCCCATTGACGGTCGCCGTGGGAAACGCATCCAGTGTTGGTTCAGAGAGCCTCATCTGGATCAACAACAAGACAGGTAGAGTACACTGCGGAGAGAACTGAGAACTACCACACTGGAAAAGATGCTGCTCCAAAAACAAGTTAGACAAGTTGAAATAAGTTCAAACATCTGCCAATAGAACAAGTGAAAGTTTGCTTGGTTAGATCAATCACATCTTGTAATTAGCTGGGAGAACTCATTGTGAACTATATTATACCAGAATCAGGAAATGTTGTGTTACAAAATAAGCCGCGAATGCTCAAAAGTTTTCTGTGTTCTGATGTTAGTTGGTGATTTTCTAATAAATACGTAAAAAAATGTGTTTCATCTGAGATACGACTCAAAATAAGATTATTTGACTTAACAAGATGATGCATTGTCTAAAAACAAGACCTGAAGTGTCTCACTGCAGTGTTACTTCTGAAGTTATTATGTCTTATATCAGGTGGAGAGACATATTCTGACTAGATGTTAGACACATATACTGGGCAAGATTTAGAGTTTTTGTAGTGTATGTGCAATATAAATATCATTACCATCATTAGAAAACACTCGCTGCTATATAACATGTGCAATGTTGTTATTATTAACAATGTGCTATGATAAACGTGCAATTAACTATCTGCTACTACGTTTTGTTTGCACTACTAAATACTGGTAATATGTACACCGTCTGTGTTTCCTGTTGATATTGAATTGCTCTTGTTACGGCACTGTTAGTGTACAGCTTTACTATTATGCTGCTGTGTTTATTGTATTTCTGTAACTCTGGCACAACAATTTCCTCCGAGATAAATAAAGTCTTATCATATCTTATCTTAAGAACTGAAAAACCGTAATCAATTTAATTATCTTGAGATAAGAAGATGCCGATGGGCGTCAGGCCGACGATGAGCGTCGACACGCCCTACTCAGATTGGTGTGTCCCGCACCGTCGTGTCTTTTCAGCCGAAAACCCACCGATTCAACATGTCGAATCGGTGGGCAGTCGGCCAAAGGCTGTCGGCAAAATAAATCACTCTGATTGGCTGTTCAGCTAGCTAGCTACCGCCGCCTGCTGGTAAGGAGAGTTGTTGCCACTCACGCATGCGCAGTTCGTACGTGCTTCTTGGCCGTCGGCTGAAGTCTTTGCGGTGTGTTCCAGTGCGACACATGGCCAAGACGCAGGAGACGCGAGGCGACACAACAGTCGGGTCCGTCTGTGTCAGTTCTTTGGTGTCAGCTTGGTGTGTCCGGGCCTTAAGACTTTAAGGCAAGACAATGTGACAGAAAGTTACGATTTTATGTAAACAAAGAAGCTTAATTTTCTACTTTCTTTCAAAGAGATGGATGATTTGCAAGGCTTTCCTTTTGGCTCGATGTATTCGACAAGAAGTCAAGACTTAGACGTCAGAAAAGAAAACATTTGCAATATCTTTCTCAGTTCAGCAGGAGGTTCATACACTCATTTTGAAATAGAGACTTCCACGTGAGCAAACTCATTATCTTGAGATGTGTAATTTGTAGTTAAGGGACTAGACAGTAAGAACTCAAAGGGAAATTCCCCAGAAAAAAGCTTTGCTCAGTGTTTTCTGCAGAATAAAGGAGAATAAAGCACATAAAGTTCTGTCTGTTGGGAGAAATATAACTCTTTCTGTATTCCTGTGGAGTGCGAGACACATTCTGCTTCTGTTTTATGGAGAAGAAACCCTCCTTGGATTTGGTATTTCGAACCAGACCTCGTTCTGCTTTTGTTTTTTGTGGATAAAGCAAAGTGTGGTTCTGTTTATTGGAGGGTAAAACACACGGTGGTTCTGTATTTGTGAAATAAAGCTTGTTCTGCTTCTGATGAGGGGGGAAGGGGGGTGTCCGGTAAGGCCATTTGTAGTCATATTTAAAGGGGACCTATCATGCAAAATGCACTTGTGTACGTCTTGTATACATGAATATGTGTCCCCGGTGTTCCAGGGAACTCACCAAGTGTCAGAAAACACAACCCTCTCTATTTTCCTCCATACCCAAATCTCTAAAAAAGGGGCTGCAACGGATCTGATAAAAACTGATCCAGATTTGAACACTGTCCTGACGTCAGGACGGTGGCGCTACGGCTATTGGGCCAACTCCACCAATCAGGAGGAGACAGCCACGGCCATAGTAGTAGCTGTAGTACATATGCCAGGCCTCTAGGTGGTGCTGTTCTCACTGAACCTGCCCTTGCTAAAACAGTGCTAAAAAATGTCAAATTGAGCAAAATGAGGCATGGCTAAAATGCATGATCTGTTTGGTATTTTGAAAAAAAAAAAGTATAAATATGCCTTATATAGGTATGGTCCTACACTATATTATTCAAATATAGCATGATAGGTCCACTTTAAGGAGATTAAAGCTTCTGTTATTAAGAAATTAAACCAGTTATACTGCACTGGTTCTGTGTTAGCTCTTTATCTCTTGAAAATACACCCTTTTCTCTTTGGTGAATACAATTATCGTTCTGTCTCTGATTTGACATTTAGAATAGAATAGAATTGGGAGGGATGAACCCCTCTGTAATGGTCTCACATGCAGAGCATGCAGCACACACAGTGACATTTGTTCCCTGCATTTAACCCATCCTAGCACCAGGAGTCTAGAACTAGGAGCAGTGGGCAGCTATTGTACAGCGCCCGGGGAGTGGGGGGGGGGGGAAGGGGGATGTTAACTTTTAGTTTCTTTGTCATGACTTGGTCAACAACTCAACCTGTCTTCAAAACGTACAAAATGAGCGGTATTAGAACGAGTATTAATATCAGGACGATTGGTGGTCTTTTCTTGTAACATTTCTTAATGTTCAGACGTTATATTTGCCAGCTAGTTGGTAGACAAAAGACTGTCTGTGTGAACAAGCAAAGGAAATAGACAGAGAAAGTTAGAGAGTCAGAGACTAATGGAGCAAAAGCAAGATAACAAAACTTTATTTGCTGATTGTTTATTGTCAGTAATTCTCTAAATAACCGTGAAACTCTGCAGATCAACTTCTGATGCTTTTTGAATTCTCTCTCCACTGTTCAGCCGTTCAAACGTCTAAGTTATGCAAAAGAAAAATAGTTTCAAAACACTCATAAAAGATTGACTTTTCTTTGAGGATTGTCCAAATTATTCAGAGCCAAGACAAATACTAACTTAAAAGCTATAACGAGGGAACCCAGTGATAAGACTACAGTCTCGACTTGTTATCTCAACTTCTGGTGACAAAAGAATATGCGAAACATAACAACATTAATGTGTTACTGCAATGACCTCTATCCAACAGCGTGGTTTCGTCTGCAAACAGGGTGTCAACAACGTTTAACCTTAGTGTCTTACATCTTTGGTCAAACCACTGCTGTTTAATTCCTACTGATGTAATGTTTGTATTGTTGTCTCAGAAACCCACAGGATTGGTCAGATGGACGACAGCACCTGGTTGCTAGGAAACATCAACCAGACCGGATACTTCCGCGTGAACTACGACCTGGCAAACTGGAAACTGCTGATTCAGCAATTACACAACAACCCTGAAGTATGTCTTTGTTTTACCGCAATATGTTTAACATCAGATCCCATTATAACTGGATTCTAACCGTAAGGGATATAGGGGATAATGAAGGTGTTGTATTTTCATCAGAGATGGCAAAAGTACACACACCCTTTACTCAAGTAGAAGTACAGATACTCGTGTTTAAAAATACTCTGGTCAAAGTAGAAGTACTGACTAAACTTCTTTACTCAAGTCAAAGTAAAGAGGCTTTGAAATGTACTTCAGTAAAAGTACCCATAACTAGCAGCTGTTTTAAAGAGTACCTGACCTCCCTTTATATTAATAGAACAATAATGTCATTGTTAGCTAATGAATGTTTCCATGCTGAACAACGGCAACATGACAACGTTTTCATTGGTCCCTCTTCTTTAGAGAAGACCAGGAAATGATGGATACACGGATCGTGTTCAAATCAATACGCACGCAATGACTCTAAATAATAATGATCACGCCACCAAACACACATTCAAACTAAAGGAACCAGCTGTTTGGGAAATGTGAGAAGTAGAAAGTACAGGTATTTGGGTTCAACATGTAAGAAGTAGAAAGTACAGGTATTTGGGTTAAACATGTAAGAAGTAGAAAGTACAGGTATTTGGGTTCAACATGTGAGAAGTAGAAAGTACAGGTATTTGGGTTCAACATGTAAGAAGTAGAAAGTACAGGTATTTGTGTTCAACATGTAAGAAGTAGAAAGTACAGGTATTTGTGTTCAACATGTAAGAAGTAGAAAGTACAGGTATTTGTGTTCAACATGTGAGAAGTAGAAAGTACAGGTATTTGTGTTCAACATGTAAGAAGTAGAAAGTACAGGTATTTGTGTTCAACATGTAAGAAGTAGAAAGTACAGGTATTTGTGTTCAACATGTAAGAAGTAGAAAGTACAGGTATTTGTGTTCAACATGTAAGAAGTAGAAAGTACAGGTATTTGTGTTCAACATGTAAGAAGTAGAAAGTACAGGTATTTGTGTTCAACATGTGAGAAGTAGAAAGTACAGGTATTTGTGTTCAACATGTAAGAAGTAGAAAGTACAGGTATTTGTGTTCAACATGTAAGAAGTAGAAAGTACAGGTATTTGTGTTCAACATGTAAGAAGTAGAAAGTACAGGTATTTGAGTTCAAAGTGTAAGAAGTAGAAAGTACAGGTATTTGTGTTCAACATGTAAGAAGTAGAAAGTACAGGTATTTGTGTTCAAAATGTAAGAAGTAGAAAGTACAGGTATTTGTGTTCAACATGTAAGAAGTAGAAAGTACAGGTATTTGTGTTCAACATGTAAGAAGTAGAAAGTACAGGTATTTGGGTTCAAAGTGTAAGAAGTAGAAAGTACAGGTATTTGTGTTCAACATGTAAGAAGTAGAAAGTACAGGTATTTGTGTTCAACATGTAAGAAGTAGAAAGTACAGGTATTTGTGTTCAACATGTAAGAAGTAGAAAGTACAGGTATTTGGGTTCAACATGTAAGAAGTAGAAAGTACAGGTATTTGGGTTCAACATGTAAGAAGTAGAAAGTACAGGTATTTGGGTTCAAAATGTAAGAAGTCAAAGTAAAAAGTTGTCAGTAAAATAAGTAGTGGAGTAAAGTACTGATACCAGAAACATGTATTTAAGTACAGTAACAAAGTATTTGTACTCCACTACTTCCCCCCTCTGGTTTTCATTAATGACCCACATTGTCCCGCTTATTTCACGGCTACATATCAAAGAAACCAACAGCTTGACTCACAATATTGATTTAAAGATGACCGTATTGCTTCTCTCTTTGTGTGTTATTTCTCAGTTTGACTTCATGACAGCCTCTCTTTGTGTGTCACTCTCTTCTCTGTCTCTTTCTCAGATCATCTCCGTTGGAAACAGGGCAGGACTTATTGATGATGCCTTCAACCTGGCGAGGTGAGTCATCCTTTTACCAGAAAAAATATTGTTTCAGTCTGGTTTACAATCCCCTCCTCACAGACTGACACTCGGGGGAACAGACAGGAGGAAGTGGTGGACAAATGATCTCTGTTTCCAGTCCTTTCTGTCTGGAAAGCTCATCCATCACTCAGCCTGTAAGACATTTGGACACAGGGATAATACAGCCCTCTGTGTCTGTGTCTGTTTGTGTTTGTTTTGAAATAAGGATCGTCTTTTGTTGAGCAGAACGGGCTGAATATGTCTGAATATTTGAGATGAACTGATATATTTCAGTGTTCTCATCATCTGTTACACCAGCATTATATTCTTCACTGATGATTTGATCCAAAGAGACTTACTTCAACCATGAGGATACAAACGCTAAAGCAACCGGAATACAGCAGGTACATTACCTTGTATTAAGCCTAACCATTGTAAGTGCTGCTGCAATGGCTTCAAATCAACCAAACATTTCTAAGTGTTACGTAAGGCAGTGAGAATAGTTTTCATTATTGGACAAAATGCAGTCGAAACAGAAGATGTGTGGACTTCCTGCAGTCCTGATATTGGTTTAGCCCATTTTAAGCTCTTACATTGGTTTGGCTCATTTGAAGCCAATATATCTGTATTTTCCTTGTTGTTCTGAGGTTGTATCTTCATGGTTTATTGCACTTACTGTTAGTCATTTTGAATACAAGTCTATAACCAGAATAATACCAGAAACAATTTCCCCACGAGGGATTAATAAAAGTCCATCTTTACGAGTGTCTTGAAGTGGATTCTAGCTGCAGACTCGAAGAGTTGTTGCATGAAGTTTCTCCGAGTCAGCTGCACATACAGAGCTTTATATCCTGTGTCTGAGTTAAGCTAAGACCTATGGAGTCTCATGCACACTGTTTACATTCACACACACACACACACACACACACACACACACACACACACACACACACACACACACACTGTGGCTTTGGGATGGGGCTCTGGCTGGGGGTGAGTCCTCCTCCACAGATAAGTGCAGCTGGAGGATTAACACGGTAGCCTTGCATCCTTTTCTTCGCTTCCTCCCAATAGATGTGCATGTTGAGCAAATCTATCATTGCACAGCCAAGGCAGTACATCAGGACTATTTATTCAGACGCTACCTTTGGTGTAGGGTTAGGGAAGCAGAAGAATAACACCAGAGGGGACAAGAGCTGTGACGAAACTACAGAAAATGTCAAATTCACTCATTTTGTTTTCGGGTTTTTAATTGTCTTTTTCTAGGTTGTTTGTCTAAAACCTTCCTCCAATGGTTCCTGCAGTGGTTTCTAGGACTAAGAATATCTTTAGGACTTTCAAATGTTACTTGTGTCACCTTCTTTCAATGGGATGAATTAAGGTTAACAGATAAAAGGCCTGTAAAGGGATTGTCCTCTGAGGAGCAGGGAAGTACACAGAACCTTCTTAAAAATACCCAAAAGTAAATAAATCTTATTTGGAAAGACAGAACAATGTCCTCTGCGCTTTGATCCACTCGGGTAGATTTTTTGACATTTGGAGAAGGAAATATTTTGTTTTTGAGATGTTCAGAGTAAATATTATTTCACTTTTGTTCCCAGATCAGGGCTTTTGTTTTCAGGAACTAAGTCGACGTGTTAACTTTTAGTTTCTTTGCAAGATTACCTTGTCGAACAACTCAACCTGTCTTCAAAACGTACCAAATAAGCAGTATTAGAACGAGTATTAATATCAGGACGATTGGTGGTCTTTTCTTGTCACACTTATTGACGTTCAGACATTATATTTTCCAGCTCGATGGTAGAAAAAAGACTGTCTTTCTGAACAAGCAAAGGAAATAGACAGAGAAAGAGTCAGAGACAAATGGAGCAAAAGCGAGATAACAAAACTTTATTTGCTGATTGTTTATTGTCAGTCATTCTCTAAACAACCGTGAAACTCTGCAGATCATCTTCTGATGCTTTTTGAATTTGATCTCAGCCGTTCAAACGTCTAATTTATGCAAAAGTACTGAATAAAGTTCTTTCAGACGCCATTGTTTTCTAATCCATCTGCTTTGCCTAATCTTAAAAGTTCTGCAAGATTTTGTCACTGAAGATTTAGGAAGGGATATTTAGTTTGGTTTCAAAGTCTAACTCTTCTGGCTTTGCAGTTGTTGCATTTTTGAGTCCTTCTCAAACAGAATATTAATGGAAGTGAGACACAATGGACTGTAATGGGAACGTATTTGCAAATTAGATGAAGGGAACTTTCCTTCATGCAAAACAAAGTCTTGGAAGAAGGTAATCATCGGTTTTCGTGCAACCCATTGCATTGGAACAGCTTTTTGATTTAGGATAAAAATATCTGACAGATATATTAGAGTTACTGCGTTGATGTATGAAATACTATATTTAATATTTATATAATTGTGTTTTGAAAACAAACACTTTTTATGTGATTGAGTGACGTCAGCCTCCACCTGTGATGAGCAAGGCTTTAAATGAACGAGACAATTGTGTGTTAGATGGCAGAAGACCACATTATTAGTCACATTATTTATTATTTATAGTCACATTTGGCCCATTGTCTTACATATTTTGGACATTATTAGCGCGTTGTTTTGTCACCTGATCTTTGACGATTGCCTGATCACAATAGTGATATTTGGATTTCGCATGAATTCGTTTTTCCGGGAAAGTCTACCGGAGTTTGTTGTTTAATAAATCCACATTTTCAAGAGGAATTAAACTGCATCTAGCATTCCAGGGTTTTGGAAATGTGTGTCGGACACTGCCACCTGACCTCGTGTAGCTTCAGGAAGTTTAAAACCCAGATTAATCACTTCGCTTTGCATTTTGTGCACCCAAGAGATCAAGATTGAAGATTGAAAGGTTTTAGTGTCATGTGCACAAAGCTACAGAGTAGATTAGATGACATTCGGTGGCGAAGTCGATAGGGACTTGGCTTGGCAACTGGAAGGTCACCAGTTCGAGTCCCGGCAAGACCAAGTGCTACCGAGGTGTCCCTGAGCAAGGCACCGTTCCCTACACTGCTCCCCGGGCGCCGTCCACGGCAGCACACTGCTCCTAACACTAGGATGGGTCAAATGCAGAGGAACAATTTCGTTACATAGTACCTGTACTGTGAAATGACAATAAGAGAATTAAAAAAAAAAATAAAAAATCTCCCAACAATGCAACATATATAACAAAATACAAAGTAGTGCAGAAAGTCTATATACATGTAGATAGAATATGTAGAGTGTGTGTTTCAGCGCAGGATGTTGTAAAGATATTTTTTAGCGACTCTCACTGGTAGAAACGTCAGGATGACATCTGGCTCTGCGAGGTGACCGATGCATTCAGAGTACTTTAGGAAAAAAAGAAATTCAGAAGCAGGCAGAAACTCTGAGATGAATTAGAGAGCGAGACAGGGAAGAGGAGGAGGAGAGTGTCGTTCTTCATCCTGATGCTCTCAGCCCGGAGCTTTCTGAGCCCTGTAACCAAAATCTACTCTGACACCAAGTCCATAACTCAATCCTCCTCCGTCTCTGCTTCTTCCCCCCGTTTCTCCCCCGCTCTGCCATCTGTGCTCTGTCATGTTGAATGAGCAACAGCTAGACACGACTGCCATGGCATTCTCTCTCTGTGTGTGTGTGTGTGTGTGTGTGTGTGTGTGTGTGTGTGTGTGTGTGTGTGTGTGTGTGTGTGTGTGTGTGTGTGTGTGTGTGTGTGTGTGTGTGTGTGTGTGTGTGTGTGTGTGTGTGTGTGTGTGTGTGTGTGTGTGTGTGTGTGTGTGTGTGTGTCAGGAGGTTTTCTATCTGTACAGAAAGAGAAACAGATCTAGAGATTAATATTCACCCTGACAGCAGAAGAGGCTCTTCTTACCTCAGCCACATCTGTCAGAGAGGGAGAGAAACTACGCCACGCTGGAGGCGAGATGAAATTGTGTTTGAGCTCGTCTTCGGGGGTTTATGGGGTCCTTGGAGTAGATCAGAGAGATGATGAGGGCAAAGTTGTCGAAATTACAAGAATTTACCTTTAAAAATAAGTTGTATTTGACTGAACACAAGAGACAAACGGCGGTCTCCATATAAGTTCTTAGATTAAAGTCAGAATTATGAGAAAACAGTCAAAATGTTGGCTAAAAAGTCAGAGTTTGGAGAGTAAAGTCAGAATTCCAAGAAGATTAAAGTCACAATTATGAGAAACAAATCTTAATTCCGGGGGAAAAAAGTCAGAATTCAAAGAAGAAAAGTCAGAATTCAAAGAAATTAAGTCAGAATTCAAAGAAAAAAAGTCAGAATTCAAAGAAAATCAGTCAACATGTTGGGTAAACGGTCCACATGTTGGGTAAACGGTCCACATGTTGGGTAAACGGTCCACATGTTGGGTAGACGGTCCACATGTTGGGTAACGGTCAACATGTTGGATAAACGGTCCACATGTTGGATAAACGGTCCACATGTTGGGTAAACGGTCCACATGTTGGGTAAACGGTCAACATGTTGGGTAGACGGTCCACATGTTGGGTAGACGGTCCACATGTTGGATAAACGGTCCACATGTTGGGTAAAAGGTCAACATGTTGGATAAACGGTCCACATGTTGGATAAACGGTCCACATGTTGGGTAAACAGTCCACATGTTGGGTAGACGGTCCACATGTTGGATAAACGGTCCACATGTTGGGTAAACGGTCAACATGTTGGGTAGACGGTCCACATGTTGGGTAAAAGGTCAACATGTTGGATAAACGGTCCACATGTTGGGTAAACGGTCAACATGTTGGGTAGACGGTCCACATGTTGGGTAGACGGTCCACATGTTGGATAAACGGTCAACATGTTGGATAAACGGTCCACATGTTGGGTAAACGGTCCACATGTTGGGTAAAAGGTCCACATGTTGGGTAAACGGTCCACATGTTGGGTAAACGGTCAACATGTTGGGTAAAAGGTCAACATGTTGGATAAACGGTCCACATGTTGGGTAAACGGTCAACATGTTGGGTAAAAGGTCCACATGTTGGATAGACGGTCCACATGTTGGATAAACGGTCCACATGTTGGGTAAAAGGTCAACATGTTGGATAAACGGTCCACATGTTGGGTAAACGGTCCACATGTTGGGTAAACGGTCCACATGTTGGATAAACGGTCCACATGTTGGGTAAAAGGTCAACATGTTGGGTAGACGGTCCACATGTTGGGTAAACGGTCCACATGTTGGGTAAACGGTCCACATGTTGGGTAGACGGTCCACATGTTGGGTAGACGGTCCACATGTTGGATAAACGGTCCACATGTTGGGTAAAAGGTCCACATGTTGGATAGACGGTCCACATGTTGGGTAGACGGTCCACATGTTGGGTAGACGGTCCACATGTTGGATAGACGGTCCACATGTTGGGTAGACGGTCCACATGTTGGGTAAACGGTCCACATGTTGGGTAAAAGGTCCACATGTTGGATAAACGGTCCACATGTTGGGTAAAAGGTCAACATGTTGGATAAACGGTCCACATGTTGGGTAAACGGTCCACATGTTGGATAAACGGTCCACATGTTGGGTAAACGGTCCACATGTTGGGTAAACGGTCCACATGTTGGGTAAAAGGTCAACATGTTGGATAAACGGTCCACATGTTGGGTAAACGGTCCACATGTTGGATAAACGGTCCACATGTTGGGTAGACGGTCCACATGTTGGGTAGACGGTCCACATGTTGGGTAGACGGTCCACATGTTGGGTAGACGGTCCACATGTTGGGTAGACGGTCCACATGTTGGGTAGACGGTCCACATGTTGGATAGACGGTCCACATGTTGGGTAGACGGTCCACATGTTGGGTAGACGGTCCACATGTTGGGTAAAAGGTCCACATGTTGGATAGACGGTCAACATGTTGGATAGACGGTCCACATGTTGGGTAAACGGTCCACATGTTGGGTAGACGGTCAACATGTTGGGTAAACGGTCAACATGTTGGGTAAACGGTCCACATGTTGGGTAAAAGGTCAACATGTTGGATAGACGGTCCACATGTTGGGTAAAAGGTCCACATGTTGGGTAGACGGTCCACATGTTGGGTAGACGGTCCACATGTTGGATAGACGGTCCACATGTTGGGTAAAAGGTCCACATGTTGGGTAAAAGGTCAACATGTTGGGTAAACGGTCCACATGTTGGGTAAAAGGTAAACGGTCCACATGTTGGGTAAACGGTCCACATGTTGGGTAAAAGGTCCACATGTTGGATAAACGGTCCACATGTTGGATAAACGGTCCACATGTTGGGTAAAAGGTCCACATGTTGGGTAAAAGGTCAACATGTTGGGTAAACGGTCCACATGTTGGGTAAAAGGTCAACATGTTGGATAGACGGTCCACATGTTGGGTAAACGGTCCACATGTTGGGTAAACGGTCCACATGTTGGGTAAAAGGTCAACATGTTGGATAAACGGTCAACATGTTGGATAAACGGTCCACATGTTGGGTAAAAGGTCAACATGTTGGATAAACGGTCCACATGTTGGGTAAACGGTCCACATGTTGGGTAAAAGGTCAACATGTTGGGTAAAAGGTCAACATGTTGGATAAACGGTCAACATGTTGGGTAAACGGTCAACATGTTGGGTAAAAGGTCAACATGTTGGATAAACGGTCCACATGTTGGGTAAACGGTCCACATGTTGGGTAAACGGTCCACATGTTGGGTAAACGGTCCACATGTTGGGTAAAAGGTCAACATGTTGGATAAACGGTCCACATGTTGGGTAAACGGTCCACATGTTGGGTAAAAGGTCCACATGTTGGGTAAAAGGTCAACATGTTGGGTAAACGGTCCACATGTTGGGTAAAAGGTCAACATGTTGGATAGACGGTCAACATGTTGGATAAACGGTCCACATGTTGGGTAAACGGTCCACATGTTGGGTAAAAGGTCAACATGTTGGATAAACGGTCAACATGTTGGATAAACGGTCCACATGTTGGGTAAGCGGTCCACATGTTGGGTAAACATCAGGATTCAGAAACAAATCATATATTATCTATTGATTTCCCTCCCTCCTCTTTATGCAGACACTGGGGTTGGCTGGGCTTTGGAGCTAGAGTTCTCTTCCACCAATCAGGAGTCAGTTAACAATTGTGAGCTTCCCTTCACTCTCCTTCATCTTTACAATGGACGATAACGACCTACTGGGCCAACGGAGTACAATCAGGCCATCACATCTCAGATCTATGCTGATGATCACTGATAGAGATGTAATGGGCGGTTTGCCTTTTATTAAACTGATTACAGCGATTAAGGAATATTTCTCTGAACTTATATTAATAATGCTGTGTCGTCTTCTGCTGGCATTTGATTGGCTAAAGAATGGGCACTGTAAAGCTAATTGTGTGTGTGATCGTGTGTGTGTGTTCATGTGTGTGTGTGATCGTGTGTGTGTGTGAAGCTAGTTAAGCTGCAGTTAAGCAGTATTAAATGGCTGTCTCTTTGAGTGTACTCTTAAACAGTGATGGATGTCGCCTTTCTCTTTCTGTGTGTGTGTGTCTTCTGTGTGTGTGAGTTCATGTGTGTATGTGTGTGTGTGAGTTCATGTGTGTGTGTGAGAGTGCATGTGTGTGTGTGTCCGCAGCAGTCCCTCGTTACCTCTCCACTGAGCCTTGCTAATGGACAAACAATTAACTGGCCTTTAACGACGTTAACGAGGTAATGAGCTCGTTAAGACGACAAAGCTGGGAAAGAGAGACACACACACACACACCACACACACACACCACACACACACACACACACACACACATTGTAAATGAGAGGGAAAATTGAAAATCTATAACTTCTTAGTTCTCTGCTTCTCTCTCTGAATTAAAGACCCTTATTGTGTGTGTGTGTGTGTGTGTGTGTGTGTGTGTGTGTGTGTGTGTGTGTGTGTGTGTGTGTGTGTGTGTGTGTGTGTGTGTGTGTGTGTGTGTGTGTGTGTGTTAATAAACTACAGTCACAATAAGACAAACTCGGCCTCTAAATGCCACCGCCGTCGCCCGGGTTACATCGTGAATACTAACGAGTGCATTCGTTAACATTCACCATGGCGACCTTCAGCCCCTCCCACATCGTATGAATATTAACGAGGCAGGAAGTGGAGGCAGTTTCATTGGTTTCCATTCTGATTATTGGAAGTGAAAGTGATAAGGAATGACCGCAGAGGGGTTTTATTATTTCACACCCGACAGGAAGTGACCTTTACTGAAGAGCTGTCAATCAAAGTGAGCGGCGGCCGTGGTATTTTACCGGGACAATATTTAACGGAGTGTTATTTTAATTCACAGGTTGAGAGAGAGAGAGTTAATCTGTCCGAGATAAGACTCCGTCATATTTCCATAATCCAGCCTCCACACACTCATCTGCATTCCCATCATGCACCTGGCCTCCAGAACACACATTTCCATAATCCATCCAGTTTGCAGAGGAGAAAAAACGTCCTGTTTACGAGACTCAAAATGAAGGCGGAGAAAAGGATGAGATAGTGGAGCAGCAGCTCAGTGTGAACGAGTCCGATGTGTTTTCTAATTTCAGACGTCGTGTTTTCTAATTTCAGACGTCATGTTTTCTGTAAAGGTCCTTCTCCTTCTCTGCCCTTACATCTAGTGATCGATGTTCATCAGTTGCATACATACCCTCCTGTTTCCTATCTTTCCTTATGGTGAAGTCAAACTAAAACATGTTTTTGCACACGTCACTGCTTTTCTGGTGATTTCAGTTCAGATTCTTTGTTTACTTTGGTTTCAAATAAGCATGTTTTCTTTCCAAGAAATTAGCCTGTTCTTGATTGAACGTGTTCTCTTTCCAAGCAAGTTAAGCGTTTTGTGAATTGACTTGTTTTGCTTTTACCAGGAATTAACGTGTTTTATTTTCTTAAAGGGGACCTATCATGCAAAATGCACTTTTGTACGTCTTTTCTACATGAATATGTGTCCCCGGTGTTCCAGGGAACTCACCAAGTGTCAGAAAACACAACCCTCTCTATTTTCCTCCATACCCAAATCTCTAAAAAAGGGGCTGCAACGGATCTGATAAAAACTGATCCAGATTTGAACACTGTCCTGACGTCAGGACGGTGGCGCTACGGCTATTGGGCCAACTCCACCAATCAGGAGGAGACAGCCACGGCCATTGCCGTTCGAAAGCGCTGGAGACGCTGTAGTACATATGCCAGGCCAGTAGATGGTGCTGTTCTCACTGAATCTGCCCTTGCTAAAACAGAGCTAAAAAATGTCAAATTGAGCGAAATGAGGCATGGCTAAAATGCATGATCTGTTTGGTATTTTGAAAAAAAAAAGTATAAATATGCCTTATATAGGTATGGTCCTACACTATATTATTCAAATATAGCATGATAGGTCCACTTTAAGTTTTTCCAAAAACCATGTTTACTTTACCAGGAATTAAGGAGTTTTTTTTAAGGACTGATCCGGTTTTCCTCTCGAGGAATCAACGTGCATGTTTCTGAAAAAACGTTTTTTCTTTCATTGGAATTTATGTTTCCTTTTTTTACAAGAAAATGACATTTCAAATGAACGCGTTTTCTTTGTTTTTTCAATTCAATTCAATTCAATTCAATAGCTTTATTATCATTGTGGGGGAGACTTCTGTGTAGCAATGCAGGAGGAGTCACCGACTCAGGAAGGAGACACGGGGAGAGCTGGAGCTTTGATGTCAAACACTGATGGTTTATTTAGGAGCTTCGGCCGGAGAATTCACAAAACAAGTCAGGAGTCAGAGGTTCTGACTTCACGGGAGAGTTGCCACGTCAATTCTGAAGAGCCTCTCTCTGATAGACCTTTTAACTAGTTCAGAGAGAGTAATCAACATATTTGGGGAGATAGACTAAACAGCTGGGAACACTGAATCACTTGCGTCTGACGCTTATGGCCTCGAAGATTTCACACCTTGGAGTCCACAAACCCCAAGAAGGAAGTGTTCCAGTGTACCCACAACAATAAACCATTTGTGACCGAGAGTTGCCCGGTCACAAACTGGTAACAGCAACATACGGCTGATAACGTCAAAGGGCAAAAGGTGGATATCTAAGCATGACCACAGTAACATACAGTATTGCTAAAGCTCTGTATATATGCGATGTGAGACCGGGTGTTCCCTCAAACTGTGGCAGGCAGAGACAAACTGTCCAGCGAGAATTCAGCTCTCTTTATATCCCCCGAGTAATATTTTGAGATTTTCATTTTTAAATATTTGAGGATGCTTACTATTGAGTTTCGGGAATAATTGTTTCAGTACAGGTTCAAATTGCTGGCATTGTTAACTCCTCCCTCTCTCTCTCTCCCCCTCTCTCTCTCTCTCTCTCTCTCTCCCTCCCCCCCCCCCCCTCTCTCTCTCTCTCTCTCAGGGCGGGGTACCTCCCTCAGGGCGTTCCCTTGCAGCTGATTGGCTACCTGCCGGAGGAGCCTTCCTTCCTGCCGTGGCACTCTGCCAGCCGGGCTCTCTATCAGCTCGACAAGCTGCTGGACCGCACCGACGAGTACAGCCTGTTCAGCGTAAACACCTCAATCAATTACCATGGCAACAAGTCAATTAGAATAGAATATAATGCTTTATTGTCATTATACAGGTACAATGAGAAGAGTAGAGCTACTCTCCTTTTTTTAAGGTGCCATTATTAAAAAAAAAAAATCCAAGATTCGTACAACGTTAATTAACCGTGTGTGTGTGTGTGTGTGTGTGTGTGTGTGTGTGTGTGTGTGTGTGTGTGTGTGTGTGTGTGTGTGTGTGTGTGTGTGTGTGTGTGTGTGTGTGTGTGTGTGTGTGTGTGTGTGTGTGTGTGTGTGTGTGTGTGTGTGTGTTTTATAACAGGACTACGTGTTGAAGCAGGTTGCGGCTCGGTATCATCGTATGGGTTGGCCGACTAACGTTCCCGGCAGTGAAGGCAACGTTCTGCAGGCGTCCTACCAGACTGAGTACGACACACACACATAAACATTCATCTGTTTGCATTTTGCTAATTATCTATCTAATTTATCATATTCCATTTACTCTTCTTGCACTATTTTATTTCTATTTACTTGCACATCTCAAAACATTCTCTTGCACTATTTCATCTGTTTTCTTTGTTTTAGGTCCTATATATATATTCATGTTGCTCTGATGGAGGAGCCTGAGACTTCAGTTGTTCATAGACATATCTACACTGTAGCTGCTGTGCACATGACAATAAAGCCTTGAAACACACACACACACACACGCACACACACACACACACACGCACACACACACACACACACACACACACGCACACACACACACACACACACACACACGCACACACACACACACACACACACACACACACACACACACACACACACACACACACACACACACTCACACACACCTATATGAGACTAATCCCACAGCCACACTTCAGGGCTCTCAGGATACAGCCGCTTCATGCTCTTGCATATAGATCTGTATATAACGTGTGTACTTTTAAAAAGACCTTCACTTATCCATCACTGCGGCACGACTTGTGCAAATGATGGAGCTTATATTCATTCAATTAAATCCGGTAGCTTTCATTGCAAATAGTCTCTATGTCTACCTCACACATACTTGGACAGAATAAACTCCAACTTATTTTAATGTTAAAGCTCATATTTATGTATTTAAATCAAATTGGTTGACGTTCAAAACCCCAAAAATGGCGTTTAATTCCTTCTTTTCCTCCTTTTCCTCCACAGGGAGCTACAGAGGGAGCTAATCATGTTAGCATGTAGCTTCGGGAACAAACAGTGCCACCGTCAGGCTGTCACTTACATCTCTGACTGGATCTCCAGCAACAAGAACAGGTAACACACGCACACACACGCACACACACAATCACACAAACACACACACGCACACACACGCACGCACACACACACACACACACACACACACACACTCCATGCTTTAATGTTCAAAAAGCTCCTACTGCCTGTGCTGCAGCACCTCTTTTCACCCTCTGTCTGAAACCAGAGCCCAGTCTGCTCTGATTGGTTAGCTGGCCGGCTCTGTTGTGATTGGTCAACCAGCTTAGAGATGTCCCGCCCCTTTAGCCTATTATATCACCTACAATGTGTTGGAGCGCTAGCCAATAAGAGCGCGAGTGTTCTGTAGTGATGTCACCGTGTTCCGGAACTTTGTGATTTAACCCTTTACATGCACAGAAAACACTAGAGGAAAGGGACAACCCCCCAAAAAGCAGAATAGGGGCTCTTTAAAGTAATACAAATGAACTTAAATGATAAGTGATTTGAAGGCTGCATCTCCAAACAAACAATAAACCCTTATTCTAAATGTAATATGTTATTTCTAATGTTTTTATCTGAGTGCAGAAACATGTCCCGGCGTTCCCATGTGACGTTCTTTCAATTAACCTGAGAGAGTGAGCGAGGAGCCGTTCCCTCTCTAATCAATGTGTTTTATTTTCTCTTTATGCGCTCGTCTCTCCCGGCGGTTCTTTAACGAGATGATCGGGATTAGATTTCAGAGACAGATTAAACAGAGACAGATTAAACAGAGACAGACGCTGCTGCTGTGTTCAGGGCAGCGGGGGGGGAGAAATTAAAAATATCTGAATTAAACAGAAACACTTCAGACGCCGGAAACACTGAGGGTGTTTCCCAATGTCGAGGAAGGATGCTCCAGAGCCATAAGGATGCTACGTCATCGAGTCTTAAAATCCCCACAATGCTTTGCGCACGGACCAATTTCCCAAATCTTTGGCGGAAATCGCGCTCCATTTAAGGCGGGGCCTCTCATATGACGCACACCTGTTAGCCTGTTAGCCTGTTCCACAATTCTTCGTTTTCCGAGGCTAGGAAGGATTCTTGCCTCGCTTCTGAAGGAAGTGACTCGGAAGACATGTCCTACCAAGGAAGCGTCCTCGACATTGAGAAACACCCTGAGTCTCTGAGAGGGAGCACAGACTCATGTTGAAAGTCATATTTCATTTTGTTTTATTTACTTTTTCCGTTTTTTGCATTTTTTACTTTACTTTTTATTTGATTGTACCATTTCACCTAACTACTTATTTTTATATATTATTTTGTATCTGTTTTGTTTAATTTTTACTTTTTAAGGCATCTTTTTTATTGTAATAATTTTGCCTTTTTTTCTCAAATTCTTATTTTAATATAATATTTATCTTAATTTTTTATTGAAGATGTTTACTTTACTTATATTTTTTCTTAACTTCTTATTTTTATATGTATATATTTGTCTGCGATGTTTAATTTGAACTTTTAATGCATATTTGTATTCTACTTTTTTCTTTTAATTGTTCATCCCTGAGTTGGATCCATTAGAGCACACGTGTCAAACTCAAGGCCCGGGGGCCAAATCAGGCCCTTGGTGGATTTAATTTCAGCCCGCAGGGTCATTTCTAATTACTATTAGATCTGGCCCGCCGGTATATTGCACGCACACCTTCACTCCATCCTGAGGGTCTCCTCAGCTCAGAGCCTGACCCCAAACATTGATGAACTTGCACCCAAGATGAGATGCCAAGTATCTGAGCTAGCATCACAGCAGCAACCTGAGTTCACATGTTTCCTTCTGCACTTTTTCTCTCACGTCAACAGGGCATGTTTGGTTTGTTCTTTGAGGGGAATAGTTTTGTTGAAGCTGTTGTTGGCCTGTGGAAAAATGTAATCATAAGAAATGACTCTGGAAAATCTGCAGATGGAGCCATAAGAAATGAATGCAACTGATTATTTAATGTTTCATGTTGTTTTTATAGGCAATCATTTAAGCTTTGTTAGTTCCAGGTTTAATATGTGCAATAAGTTCAGTTCAATATAAGTTCTGCAATAAACATTGAACCAGTCCGGCCCTCGACTAGTACCCATTTTTTTATTTTGGCCCACTGTGTATTTGAGTTTGACCCCCCTGGGTTAACACATAAATACGTTTTAATTGTATAGCATTGAGAGAGTATCAGAGAGCTGTCCCTCTGATATGTAACACCCCCCCCCCCCCTTCTCGCAGCACCTGCTGGAAAATCACTCAGGGTAAATTTCCATCCGGAACAAAGAGAGTAATTACTGCAGAGCTCGGATAATAGTTAACATCCGTGAGGAATATTAATGTTGTCCCACCGGCTCTCAGTGAACCCAACACACGGGGAATACAGAGAGGGTTTCTAAATCTCAGGGATTAACCTGGTGGGGGGTTCAGGGACCTAAATAGACCCCTTTAACTTATTCTCCCTGAGTCCAGGTTTATTAAGTACATTTACTCATCATGTCCTGTATAGTTATTATACAGCAGTGTTTAGCTCATTTCCACCTGTTTTTAGGACAACACCCTGCTTCCACTTTTAATTCAAACTGCTCACACACACACACCTGTCATCTTTAAAAAAAACTCACCTGTTCACCGTGGCCTTTGACCCCAAACCCACCACAGCCTCCTGCTTCCACTCCCACTGCTATTTGTTATATATATATATATATATATATAATTAATCAAATACAAACATATATATTTAGTATTAGTATTTGTCTTCAGCATTTTTTATTCAGCTACACCCATTTAATTTACATGTATTATTAATATTTATAATTTTATTCTAATTAATTTACTTTTTTTTAAATGTTTTATATTCATTGTGTCATTTTTTTAAATAAATATATATTTTTTAAATATATTTTAATAGGCTCTTTTATTACGTCCCTCTGTCGGGGCTTCAGTGCTTTATCACTCAGACGGTGCGTTCACTGTCAGGACGGGAGTTTGATGCAGATGAAGAATGGAGTGGGAGGCAGAGATATTTCAGGAGAAAGATAGAGCTGTAGGACATAAAACACTCTCCACAGACTGTTAAACACACACACCCACACACACACACACACACACACACACACACACACACACACACACACACACACACACACACACACACACACACACACACACACACACACACACACTGTTAGTTAATGGGATCAAAGCCATCTGGAGGTTCTCTGTTTGTTCTGCAGGGTAAAAAAGTCTTTACTGGTAATAAAATAGAAATACTAGCAGTACTAGAAGTAGTAACAGTACTAGGAGTAGTAATATCCTTAGTAGTAGAAGTACACACAGTGGTAGTAGTACACACAGTAGTAGAAGTACACACAGTGGTAGTAGTACACACAGTAGTACTTAATATTGTACATGATAAATAACTGGGAGAAGTTTATAGCCGATGTTATCTCGTTAAACACACAAATATTCATACACACACACACACACACTTAAGTGTTTGGGAGACGCCGTCAAGAAGGACTTTAACGTGTGTGTGTGTGTGTGTGTGTGTGTGTGTGTGTGTGTGTGTGTGTGTGTGTGTGTGTGTGTGTGTGTGTGTGTGTGTGTGTGTGTGTGTGTGTGTGTGTGTGTGTGTGTGTGTGTGTGTGTGTGTGTGTGTGTGTGTGTGTGTGTGTGTGTGTGTGTGTGTGTGTGTGTGTGTGTGTTGAAGCTTGCACTTAAGTGGAGCATCTCTGAAATGATTTCCCAGGTCGGTGAATGGTGTAATTGTCCCTGCATCACTCACTCTGCAGTCGCTCAGAATACACACACACCCTGCTTACACACACACACACACACACACACACACACACACACACAGTGTTCAGTATAGCATTGTTGCTGCCAGCTGAGCTCACTGTATTGTGATGAAGGTTTTTAGCTGTGCTTTACTGACAATTTAGGTCAAGTACACACACACACACACACACACAATGTCATTATAGTGTGAGGAAATGTATGTTCACCCTTTTTATTTGATGTGTCCAGCTGGGGCATTGTTAGTGTAGAACATCCTTTTATCATTTTACAGTAGTGTAGCTTTTAAAACCAGGAAAGAATAATACTAAAGATTAAACAATGTCCAGAAAAGTCACATCGCATTCTTCCAAGCCATACGTCCACAGGCCATTGGTGTTTTGGGGACTTTTTGGAGTTCCAGTTGGTGCCAAAAGTGACTTTAATTGTGTTTTCCCTCAGTGAATCCAGAGGTGAAGTAAGGGGAGTTTTAAAGCCGCTCCCTAATGGAATCAGAATGACTTATTTAGCTTCCACAGAGAGTCCTGCTTAATCCTGTGGACGTGTCTTATCTGGGTTTTTACTTCATTACCTCTCCTGGTCCACTCTAACTCTCACTCCCTGTCTCTGAAACATCCTCACACACTTATTGCATCACTACAATGGGACACAAACTTCACTTATTTGTGTCTTTTTGTTGCATATTTTGTCCGTCTAATGGCTGGTTGTGTGTATTTGCAGGATTCCTCCCAACATCAGGGACATTGTGTACTGCACCGGGGTCAGCCTGATGGACGAGGACGTCTGGGAGTTTATCTGGATGAAGTTCCACTCAACCAGCGCCGTTTCAGAGAAGAAGATCCTGCTGGAGGCCCTGACCTGCTCCGACAACACCTTCCTGCTCAACAGGTACCAATAACTCAAACCTGGTTCTGGTCCTAAAACTATAAAAACAGACACCTTTTGACAGCTTTAAACTCCGGTAACACCTCCAAAACGCTCTGGGTTTACTGGAAG
>NW_022987642.1:275000-290000 GCF_902827165.1 Trematomus bernacchii
CCCTGCTTTAAAGGCTAAAAACCTAATTCAATGGTTTGTTGTTAGTTTCCTCAAACTCTATCATAATGCGGTTTGTAGTGATTTGTTTAGCCTCGTGGTAGCTTCACTATTTCTCTCTTTCTTTTCAGAGGTGTTTTTTTTCTGGTGTTCTAATAACTTTTCTGTCATCTCCTTCTCCTTCCTTCCTCTCCTCTCCTCTCTTCCTATCCTCTCTTCCTCTCCCTCTCCTCCTCTCCTCTCCTCTCTTCCTCTCCTCTCTTCCTCTCCTCTCTTCCTCTCCTCTCCTCTCTTCCTATCCTCTCTTCCTCTTCCTCTCATCTCTTCCTCTCCTCTCTTCCTCTCCTCTCTTCCTCTCCTCCTCTCCTCTCCTCTCTTCCTATCCTCTCCTCCTCTCCTCTCCTCCTCTCTTCCTCTCCTCTCTTCCTCTCCTCAGTTGAAGGACTTCATCCAGGCCAATAACCTGGGGGCGGGGCCTGCGATGCCTCGTTCTCTGGAGATCGTGGAGGGAAACGTCCGCTGGCACCGCCTCCACAGACGGCATTTCTTCCAGTGGCTTCGCAAATCTCCCAACTCTAACCTCGGCTAACGCTTCACCAGCTAGCTAGAGTGAAGCGACTGCTAGCTTCCTGTTAGCACACTGCTAGCTTACAGACGAGGCAGTCGGATAGAAAAACTGGACGAAGAGACGAAGAGAGACATGGACTTGACTGGCTGTTCTGTTTTTAAGAAACTGGTTTGCAAAGGTTTTATTTCAGATGTCATTTTTCAAAGCTGCTAGCTAGTTAGCAGTCACTGATTCAGTCATCGCTAGCTAGCAATTAGCCTTCAAATCCCCCAAGGACAAAGAGAGAGGAATCTGCTGTCAGACTAACAACAACAACAAAGTCCTGAATTTAAACCAAAACCAACAGTTTAACAAACTTTTAATATTACAAATCAAACATTGCAGTATGTATACCCTACGTTTAAATATAAACACGTTTGAAAGACCCTAAATTGCCAATACACAACACATACGATAAGAAAACTCTTTAAAACTGGCCAAACTGGAATAGTTGATAACAATGGATGAAGTTAGATGTTTGTTTTTTTTAGGTGAACCAACTTTGACATAGTCCTGAAATCAGCCCAAACCTCCCAACTCTTCCCTCGGCTAACGCTTCACCAGCTTGCTAGAGTGAAGCGACTGCTAACTTCCTGTTAGCACACTGCTAGCTTACAGACGAGGCAGTCGGATAGAAATACTGGACGAACAGACATCAACTTGACTGGTTGTTCAGCTGGTGTTGTTTTAAAGAAACCTTTTATTTCAGATGTCATTTTTCAAAGCTGCTAGCTAGTTAGCAGTCACTGATTCAGTCATCGCTAGCTAGCAATTAGCCTTCAAAACCCCCCAAGACTTAAGTGGGACAAAGAGAGAGGAATGTGCTGTCAGACTAACAACTGAAAGTCCTGAATTTAAAACTAAACTGACTATTTGACAAACAGTTTAACAGACTTTTAATATTACAAATCAAACAGCGCAGTATATTTACCCTACGCTGAGATATAACCCATTTTAAAGACCCTAGCACAACAAACTTTGACTGCAAAACCCCAAATTGCCATTACACAACAAATATGATAAGAAAACTCTTGAAAATTGGCCAAACTGGATAGCAGTAGTTAACAATGGCTGGTATTGTTGCCTATTGACTTAAAACGCAAACCATCTTGACATACATGAAGGTTAGAAGTATGTAATGCAAACTTACATGAAGTGTCTCCTTATTTTCATCTAAAGTAACAGACAGAGAATCAGCACTTTGGAAACAGGCCTGAAACAGAGGGGATTATGGGATGCTGCAATGATCTGTTTGGTGTTTCAGCCAATCAGAGACATGACTTGTATATATCTGAGATGAAAAACAGTATAATAGGGGACCTTTAAATTGGTTAACTAAAGATGTAGCTTGTATTTAGCTTGCTCTAATCCAGATTCCTCACTAACCAGAGACCTGACGGTAGAGATCCTTCCAGTGTGCGCCACATTAACCCAAAGGACATTAAAAGGCAGATTAAGCAGCAGCCGTCAGCCGCATGTCGATCACTGAACAAAGATGTAATTACCGCAACATGGACTCTGTGTCCTCTGATCGCAGCTCTCAGCGGACTCATTTAGGCTCATTAACTCCCCGGCAACATCCAAACTACTTTAGCTTTCATTTAAAGAGCAGCTTTGGGGGTTTTCTCAGCACCCTATTTTGAAAAATATCAGCAGGTTTGGTCAGCTTTGTTGCTTCTTTGAATATAAAAGCTCACAGAGAACGCAGCAGGGATGTTGTGTTAGGGGTGCAATTAAAAAAGGTTAAATTTAAAATAAGTAATCAAGGGTTCTCACATATAAGGGATAATGGGATGTAGGAACTGTGTAATGAAAAACAAACCTGACATTAATTAGAAATCTGCTAGAAGTTCGATCTAAAAAAACTGGAAATCCATCCTTTTTTTGTGGGATTTCCAGTTTACTTTCTGCTGTGTGTCAGAAATTGCTATTTCTTTTAAATTGTACATTTTGCAGTCCATTTATAGTCCAGAAAATGAATGATGTAAATGTGGTCAAAACAGTTTGTTCTCTAGACTCTAAAGTCCCAATTTTACAAAGTAATTAATGTCCCTAGAAAGTATTTATTTTACATGTGCAATTCAGACAAAAGAAAGTAAGTTCATGGCACTAAAAACCAATAGGGAAAGTTTTAAAAAGTTTGCCCAATCCCAACCCGTCTGAGATCTGTCAGCCAAAGAAAGTGTTCATTATTTCGTGAAATTTGAATTCCAGAAAAGCGTCAAACGTCATATTTCTGCTGACATTAAAATGTTTTCTAGCACTTACAAAGCCCTGAATGATGTAAATGTGGCCAAAACAGTTTGTTCTCTAGACTCTAAAGTCCCAATTTTACAACGTAATTAATGTCCCTAGAAAGTATATATTTTACATGTGCAATTCAGACAAAAGAAAGGGAGTTCAAGGCACTAAAAACCAATAGGGAAAGTTTTAAAAAGTTTGCCCAAACCCAACCCGTCGGACATCTGTCCGCCAAAGAACTTTAGTGAATTTGTCAAACCTGACAGAAAGTCCTAAGAGGGACTAAATGGATTTTAAAAAATGACAGATTGATGAGAATGAGCAAAGGATCTTAGTTTGGAAACCTGAAGAAAGTCAGAACTGACAGATACCGACTGACTGCAACTTTTGGAGATGACCAAATAAAAACTACAAAAGCACAAAACCATGTTGGACGAAGCACATCGGCCTCAAGCTGCTGAACACATACTCAACGGCTAGCTTCCATGTTGTCAAAGAAGTTAGTGGAGGAAAGACAAGACAGTTGAGATCCCGTTTAAGTGTCTTTGTATCCAGATGATGTTTTAAATGAAAGTGTTCATAGGGTAAAGGATTCAAGCCGATCCTCTGGACTTCACGGCTTGTAGGACACGAAGGACAGGGTTTTAAAAGATAACTGATTCTGAAGAGCAATGGATTTTGTCGTATCGAGTGATTGATATTGGAAATGCAAAGCCTGACGAACCTTTTCGAGGCTTTGAATTCTCGTTCTGACGGAGAATTCAAAAGACAACGCTGTTTCCCGAATGAAGAAATGATACTACGGATTCTTTGGCGAGATGGAAAATGGGGATTTTGCCGTGCGATAGATGCCACAACAGCACTTCAAGTTGAAAGAGTAAAATGGACTCTGCAGGGTGAAAACGTTTGGATATCTTCATCACCTTCTACATCTGAGGTGGAACGGATTCTAACGTTGGACTGAACTAACTGTGGATTCTTTGAAACGATGAACAGTACAACAAAAAATAGACTTCTCTCGGGGTCCAACTCCAAAGTCCAGATGCATCTTTGCAGAGTATTTAGAGGAAAAAAGGAATTGAAATGAATAAAATCCTCATGAACTTTTTTAAAAGTCTCGTGCGTTGAACCTCTTAGACTCGACTTTGGTGTTAATAATTGAGCCATATATGAATTAATGGGCCTGCCTGCTTCTATACACTGTGTGTCCAGTGGTGTGTGTGTCTGTGTGTGAGTGTGTGTGATGACGATGATGATGACGAAGGTAACAGCAGCAGTGCTTGCGGTCATGGTGATTTAAAACGATTGGTCTTACGATCAGGACGATGATCTGACGATGAAGGTTGAAAACGGTAACGATGATTGTTGATGATGTGAAAAAGCTAATCAGTATTATTTTTTGATTATTACGCTAAATATATTGTGCATTTTGTCGGGGAATATGTCAGACATAAAGCACACATGTACAAAAAACACTGTTAAACAAATATTATATAAAACAATTGAAATGTGATTTTAAGATGTTGGAGGAGATGTTGTTCATGATGATTATAATGATGATGATGATGATGAGAAGGACCAAAATGTGACGGGAACAGGAAGTTGCAGAGACGAGTTTAATTCTACTTCCTGTATGCACTGCTGTGGTTTCCTGTGTTTTCTGATTGGAAGATATTAAAATGGTATTTACCTTGTGTGTGTGATCCAGTCTGAGTCAATTAAAGGGGACCTATCATGCAAAATGCACTTTTTGATGTCTTCTATACATAAAGATGTGTCCCCGGTGTGTCAGGGAACTCACGCAGCGTCAGAAAATAAAACCCCCTCTCTTTTCCTCCGTACCCAAATCTCTAAAAACGGGGAACAACGGAGCTGATCCAGATTTGCGTCCGATATGACGTAATATCTGAAATGTGGACCCACGGCCCTATCAGAAACGTTGCTATCAGAAACAATGCCCGACTGTTTTGGACGTAATATGGTCGGTGTTTACATTAGCATCGCTAACACTCAGAGCTAACCTGTACTGGAGAGCATGTGTGTGAAGAATCAGGAAATAAAAAGGAACTCACCTTGTGGTATAACCGGCAAGAGAGAAAGCCTTTGAGCTCCATACTGTTTCAGAGAGAATCCTTGATAATCCATGATATGGCGTTTCATCACGGCAGCATTTAGTTTAGACGGTAGCTGCCGGGTCCCGCATGAGCTCAGACCCCTCCTCTTTAAAGCTTTATACCCCAAATCAGCACTTTAGAAACAGGAAGTGAAATAGAGGGATATGAGGCATGGCTAGAATGGGTGATCTGTTTGGTATTTTGAGCAAAACACTTCATAGACATGTTTTTTATATATTTGTATATATCTGAGACCTATGCTATTGCCTACAAATAGCATGATAGGTGACCTTTAACCTGTTACGCACGGCCCGCCCGGTACCGGGCGGAAAAACACGTTATTTGCAGGAAACAACGTCTAAGGAATGTTAATATTTAATAAACTATGAATGTTTTATATCCATGTAACGGGAAGAAACTCAGCTAACTGATCTTTTTAATTTTTTTTTCCAAATAAACCCCACAATGCTAGCACTCAGCCTCTGAATTATCCACGAGCGAAAAAAATTAACCTGAAACGGCACTTAAACTCACTCATAACTCCCTTATTACTTATCCTAGATGCACAGCCAACCACTCGTTTTTGGTGTCCTTGAGACACTGAATCTAACGGTGCCCTCCTCAACACTCAGTGATAAACATTTGCGACGCTATAAATGAAAGCGTACATCATAACATGTGGAGCTAGGTAGCTAGAAACGCTAACATGGCTTACCTTGGTCAAAACTGGTCTTCAATGGCATTCAAACGATAAAAAAACGATACTGCAGTTAATCCATAGGTTCATCCTATGTATCTGTGCCTTCTTTGAAATGATTTCTGATAATCCATAAGCAATAAAACTGCTTTTTAATTTCCAAACTCCAGAAGGACAAAATCTGCAAAAATAGTTTCATTTCTAGACGCGTAGCCCCCACCTTTTCTCTTCACAATGAGTGTGTGTGTGGGCCTCCCCCTTCGATTCTATTGGCTCTAACGGTCAGAAAGGTGTGTCAACGATCCCAATCGAGCAAGGGGGGCCAGAGATATGTCAAATCCACCCAAATGACCCCAGAAGTGGGGGTTTTTGGCTAAATCTCTCTAAAAAGGTCAAATTTCACTTGTTTTGCATCAATCTTGATACAGGGTACTTATTATATGTTGTACTTTGGATTCCTAAAGCTTTTAGTCTACTAACCCATCATCCAAGGGTAGTTTTCACTATCTGTAAAAAATAATTTTTGGACGGACACTATAATTTACAGTTTTTTTACTATGTAAAATCTGAATTTTCTTTAAAATAAAAAACATTTATATTGATTCTGACACTTCTACATCCAACTCACAGGTTTATCATTACTTTGAGAAAAGAAATTATTCATATAACCCTTTTAGAAGTTAAGTTGTAGTCATTTGTTTTGGGAATGTCATTTTCGAGCCTGAAACATGAAAAACAGGCTCGGTGCTTAACAGGTTAAGGAACAATTCAAGGAGGTTTCATACTGAATTATTTAGTATTATTAAGTAGAAATAAGTGGACCTTGAATTCCTGACTTTAAATAATTGTGAATTTGTCTTTTTGATTATGAATCCTTATGGTTTCAAGATTTAAAAAAAAAAGCTTTTTAATGAGTTTCTGACAGCTATTATTTAATGTATTTTTCATAATGGTTCCTCCAATCTCTGTATTAACCAATAACTAACAAACAAGTGCAAAGCTGGAACATGTCACTGCCAAATTTGCCTCAAACAGAAACTTCCCTTTACACTAAAAATACTTTAAACTAACTTTAGACTCGGAAAAACAACCCATTAGCTTTGATGCTAATGTCCACTTTTGTGTTGGAGATGACTTTATTTTTCATTCACAGCTGCTGGAAATCGCTGTCTGACCTTTTTTTGTAAGCTTTATTTTCAACATTTCTACTCCCCTGCTGGTGACAACCCTCCAGAGACACTTCTTACTTCCTTTTAATAATAACAAAGCTAATTTAAAAATCACTTTGATGCTATTTTTAGATGCACAAAGGCATGGTTAATGTTTGGACTTTGTCATAGCAAGTATTAGCTTTGTTGGAACAAGTAGTAGTTGTTTTAAAGTTAGTATTATAGATTATATGAGTCTGATATTTTCCCAGTTGGCATACAACAAAGTCAGATGGAACATTTCTCCAAAAGTATGTCACAACAAACCACATCTGGCAGGTGTTTCATTATTTAACTTTAGCGAAAAAACATATGAGCAGATTGTCAAATGGGAATCAAACCAGCGACCTCCAGAGGTGTGTGTGTGTGTGTGTGTGTGTGTGTGTGTGTGTGTGTGTGTGTGTGTGTGTGTGTGTGTGTGTGTGTGTGTGTGTGTGTGTGTGTGTGTGTGTGTGTGTGTGTGTGTGTGTGTGTGTGTGTGTGTGTGTGTGTGTGTGTGTGTGTGTGTGTGTGTGTGTCACCTCTCAGTGATGAACGACTCCAGTGTTTACCCCACAGCATCATGGGAAATTACACAGCGTGGATACACACTGAGAGTTGTGTGTGTGATTAATGGCACTGGGTGTGGAAGTGACAGAGAGGAATGAGCTAAACAGATGATAGAGAGCGAGGAAGAGGAGCACTTTGTTGTTTTATGAATGGAATAGAGACCGAGTCGCTCCGCCAGTTTAGCCCAAAACCAAATTGAATCTGTCGGTTTGTCTCGGGGAAAACGCAGAGTTCATAACCGAGACAAAGAGCTGCTGGAAGGAGAGGAGGATGTAACCAGGTTTATGGATTACATTTAACGGGATTACTTCATCAGGATTCCATTACAGTCACATGAAGAAATCAGATTACTGTCACTTTTCTCAAATATGGGGATAATTAGCAGAATATCAAAGTTAGTAAAAACCTAAAAAGAGCATATAGTGTTTGTTGTAAAAGAATCAGATGTTATCTCTTCTCTAAAATCCTCTTTTTCATGTCTTTTATACATCATGTGTCCCCTCTGTGTTCAGAGACTCTGAGGCCCAATCCCAAACCACCCCCTACCCCCTACCCCCTACCCCTACACACTACACCTCCGTTTGCGCGTTCGCACGGAGGGTCCGCCACATTAAGTGCTGTTCCAAACCAACGAGTGTGGAGCGGTGTGGAGGGGGAGTGGGCTATCAAGCCATCAAACAGCGAGTCTGCATCGGTGCTGACTTGAGACCGGTCTCTACCTGACCGGAGTCACGCTGTGTGTGTCCGTCAGGAAACACGCTGTTTACAAACAGTTCCTGCAAACATCCACTGATAAACTGCCATGTTAGCAACCTCATGATAACCTCATATTTTTTAACACAATTAAAGATGTTTGGAGTTTTATTTCAGTTATTAATTTACATTTTTTGTCAAAGAGATGCTGATTTGAAAGCTGTTACATACAGTTACGGCATTTCCTGTTTCTGCCGGAGAGAGGGGAGTTCGTCCCAAAGCTTGCCGCTGTATTTACTCCCTCCATCTGACAGGAGGAGCCTCGTTCAGCTGCGAGTGGCTCTCCACGGAGTTCACTCCGTCAAGGAGGGGGAGTGTGTAGGGGTAGGGTGTAGGGGTAGTGTGTAGGGTGTAGGGTGAGTGTGTAGGGGTAGTGTGTAGGGGGAGTGTGTAGGGGTAGGGTGAGTGTGTAGGGTGTAGGGGGAGTGTGTAGGGTGTAGGGGGAGTGTGTAGGGGTAGGGTGTAGGGGTAGGGTGTAGGGGTAGGGTGTAGGGGTAGTGTGTAGGGCGTGGTTTGGGATTGGGCCTAAAAGTCTCAGGAACAAAGACCCCCTCTCTTTCTGTATATATCTGAGACCTGTAATATATTGATGGAAAAGAGTATAATAGGGGACCTTTAAAGTGTGAATCGATACGCCTACTGCCTGGATCAGCTTTAATTCACTTTCTTTGCTTCATTTGTTCTGGTTTTAATTCAGCAGGTGAACCTCTATGTTCATTAAATAGTGTGTGTGAGCTCCACTGTGTGTTTTTAACTAAAACAGAGCATTTTCTGTCAGCTCAGATTCTATTCGTGCTTTTTAGACACAGAAGCTGTGATTGTGGTTGCTCGAAGCAGTCAACCCAATACTTTTTAACAAGACATATGTCCAATTACAAGTTGCAAGTACAATATGTACAGCTTTTTCTTGCTTTGCACCATTATTCTATATATTCTCTTATGTTTGTAACCCTGGTTATTCTTGTTCTGCAGCAACATTTACATCCCCTTAAATTACTTTGCTTTAAATGGTTAATTAAGGTCTCCCTGTTCACATGCAGTATTATTAAGAATTAATGCACATTAAAAACAGTTTTTTTTCACTTAAAGTGGACCTATCATGCTATATTTGAATAATATAGTGTAGGACCATACCTATATAAGGCATATTTATACTTTTTTTTTTTCAAAATACCAAACAGATCATGCATTTTAGCCATGCCTCATTTCGCTCAATTTGCACTTTTTTACCCGTTTTAGCAAGGGCTGATTCAGTGAGAACAGCACCACCTACTGGCCTGGCATATGTACTACAGCGTCTCCAGCGCTTTCGAACGGCAATGGCCGTGGCTGTCTCCTCCTGATTGGTGGAGTTGGCCCAATAGCCGTATCGCCACCGTCCTGACGTCAGGACAGTGTTCAAATCTGGATCAGTTTTTATCAGATCCGTTGCAGCCCCTTTTTTAGAGATTTGGGTATGGAGGAAAATAGAGAGGGTTGTGTTTTCTGACACTTGGTGAGTTCCCTGGAACACCGGGGACACATATTCATGTAGAAAAGACGTACACAAGTGCATTTTGCATGATAGGTCCCCTTTAACTGAGCTTTTTTTTTGTCCCCAATGCAAAATGAGCTGCAAGAAGAACTGTAAGAAAGACAATTACTTTAAAAAACTTTAAAGAATTCGATCTTGAACGACTTATTTGAAGTAAATCCCCGGTAAACTCAATATTTATTGTGTTCTTTTTTTGCTATTCTTTGTGGAAGAGAAAGTGCAGAAAGACAGGAAGTTAAGAGGAAGAAAGAAAGGGTTTTTTAAAATGAGTTTACAGAAGGCAGGAGAGATAAATGAGAGAAGAAGTGAAGAGGAGGAACAGCTGCAGAGAGGAGGTAGTTATTATTTTAAATGTCTTCTGTCTGTTCAGAAGAATCCCATTTTAGATAACAAACACACACTCACACACACACACACACACGCACACACACACACACGCACACACACAGCCACACACGCACACACACTCACACACACTCACACACACACACACACACACACACGCACACACACACACACGCACACACAGCCACACACACACGCACACACACACACACACACACACACACACAAACTGTAATTTACTTTCTGGTAACAGGAATAACCCACAGTTTCCATGGCAGCAGTTTAACTTCACTTACTGCAGACTCACTTAAATAATCACAGTGTGACAGGATGTTACTAAGCTGAATTAAACTGTAAAGACGTTATAACTTCTCTGCGTTATCCAATCAGGTCACACTTTATTATTTCAAGCTGGTATTTAAGGTTCACGGTGAGATAACGCTGCAGTTATGAGGCTGCAGTGCGAGGGAAAGTGGCGTTACTTAACCCTGAAGTTAAATAGAGAAATGTGTTGTTAGTTTGAAGATGAGGTTAAACATTTCGCAGGATTTTTCCAAATAATATCAGCAATAAAACAGAAATGTTGTTCAAAACGGGGTGTTTTTTAAAGGAAAAGCGATGCAAAAAGTCACATTGTTAGCAAGAGTAAAGTAAGAGGGAGGTGAAGGAAGGATACAGGGTTATATATACAGTATTTATAAAACGGACAAGTCAAATCAAGCAATCTGATTGGTTCTTAGCCGTGGTATACTGAGCGTATACCACGGGTAGAATTGTAGTTACTTTTCACAACAAGTCAGTATCCCTCCGCGTCTGAGATAAACAGTATACAGTTGGGCTGAAAAGCAAACTGCAGTTTGCTTTTCAGCCTGGGACAAGAAAACAGCGGAGAAGTAACGGAGCAGAAACCCTCCTTTTTACGCAGCGGTCCAGACATAGACATCAAACTGCGACACATATTCAGTGTGCAGTTCCTTTGGCATTAGGGCAGGGATATTTAGATACTTTCCAAGGTTTGACATAATGAATTGTGCTACTTTTAAAGCGAGCAACGATGTTTTCAAATCTGTAATCAAAAAGGTCCGCAAAAACATTTAAGATTAACTTTGACCTCCGGGGGGGGGGGTGTCTTACTATGGAGGAGTGGATTGAGGAGTGCCTATCTCCAGAACAAAAAGCACCTAAACGACGACATGCAGAGCTACGTGGAGAGCAGGTAGACCAACTGGAAAAGTATCACCATTCAAAAGCTTTCTGATGCGGGTCTTGAAACAAAGCAGAGAAATGATGACCGTTAGTGGCCACAGGTGCGAAAGCTCTCTCCAGAGCTACTGGAAGCCCAATCTCTGGGACCGGAGAAAGTGGAGCAATATTCTCGCCACGCCAAGCAACAGCCTTGAACAACCTCAGCCTATAACCACGTAAGCATCTACTGATGCTGGACAGTTTTTCAATGGGTGCACAATAAACGGCAACATACACATTAATGTAAATAAATAGCCAAATAATGGATCAACGCTCTCTGTCTAATATGTTCGCTAGCTGTTGTTAGTGTTGTTGCATAGCAACCACCTCGCACTATGTTTTGTGCAGAAGGCAACGGAGGGACTATTTTATTTTGAACATCATTATTTAATAATAACAACTATTTAAATTAGAGTGTGTATTTTTCTTTCATATTGCCACACTTGGTAACCGTTTTATAAAAGCAATAGCTCACTTCAGGCCGTGATATATGACCATTATATCACGGCCTGTCGTGAGCTATTGCTTAATTAACCTCTTAAGCACGGCGGTCCCCCCATTGGACCCCTCCCACCGTTTTGTTTTCGAGATAATGTCTCAGGGCTTCTTAACATTTATGAAACTATTCATGTGTAGCACCAGATTAACGGGAAGAATCTCAGCTAACTGAAGATGTGAACCATTTTTACCAAAACAAAACACAAGTCTCATAAGAAGCGTCTAAATGACCCCTGAGCGAAACAATTCTAACGCACTGCGGCACACAATTCAAGATAAAAATACCCTTATTACTTATCGTAGCTGCACATACAATATAGCCGATTAAAGCTGAGACTCCACTGATTATTTAGGTATAGTATCATCACTGAGCGATCCGAACTTGCGACAGGGGAAGCAAACACATACATCACAACACGTACCTTTACGGAGCTTTTACGGCAGATCGTCTCACCGTAGCTGTCAATTAGGTCAAAAGACGTGTTCAATGGCATTAAAACGAAAAGAAAAAAAAATGCTACAACTGTTGATCTATAGGTTAATAATGTACCTGTGCCTTTGAAAAAATTATTTATAATCCATAATTCAATTGTTATGTAAAAATCGGAGCGGAAAAGTTAGCTGCTAATGGTAGCCACCAGAGTGTATGCAGCTTCCGGTTTTGGTAACGCGTCACTCTCACTCCTTATTTGTTAACGTTTTGGTGTGTATAGAACTTTCCCTCGATTCCATTGGCTCTAGCGGTTATAAAGAGATTTCATTCATCAAAATCGACCAAGGGGGGCCAGAGATGATGATGATGATGATGATGATGATGCGCCGGTGAAGATGGCCTACGATAGAGAGTATCCTCACTGGCAGCATGACGGCCTGGTACGGCAGCTGCACCGACCTCGATCGTAAGGCTTTACAGAGGGTGGTGAAAACTGCACAGCACATCACCAGGACGGAGCTGCCATCCATGGAGGACCTTTACTCCCAGCGGCTCAGGAAGAAATCACTACGGATTATCAAAGAGCCCCATTACCCCAGCCACAAACTGTTCTTTCTGTTGCCGTCTGGCAGACGTTACCGCAGCATCCTGGCAAGGACAAGAAGATTCGGAGACAGTTGCTTCCCGCGGGCAGTGAGACTGTTAAAAAATTGAACTGTTGAAACAACTTCAAAAACATTCATCTGCTACTCAGTAGTATGTATCTAATACCTAATATATATATATCATTCCAATAACTTGTATATAGACTCGTACTGCACTATTCCACATCATAACTTTATTTCATTTTTATAACTATTATTATTTTTGTATTGCTCATGCTCTTATTGTTATTATGTTATGTTATTATGTTGCATTGTTGGAGAAGCCTGTGACATAAGATTTTCAACTGCATAATTACTCTGTAGCTATGTCAGATTGACAATAAAGAACCTTGAACTTGAACCTTGAGATAGATCAAATCCACCCAAATGACCCCTGAAGTGGGGTTTTTGGCTAAATCTCTCTAAAAAGGTCAAATTTCACTTGATTTGCATCAATCTTGATACAGGGTACTTATTATATGTTGTACTTTGGATTCCTAAAGCTTTTAGTCTACTAACCCATCATCCAAGGGTGGTTTTCACTATAAGTAAAAAATAATTTTTGGACGGACACTATAATTTACAGTTTTTTACTATGTAAAATCTGAATTTTCTTTAAAATAAAAAACATCTATATTGATTCTGACTTTTCTACATCCAACTCACAGGTTTATCATTACTTTGAGAAAAAAGATTATTAATTTAACCCTTTTAGAAGGGAAGATATGGTCATTTGTTCTGGGAATGTCATTTTCGAGCCTGAGACCTGAAAAACAGGCTCAGGGCTTAAGAGGTTAATACATTTACTTATTCTGATCAAATAAGGATGGGTTAGAAAACACAATAAAAAAGCATAACTATCGCAAAAAAATGGGAAAATAATTTAAAAAAATTGAAAAAGAAAAAATAATTTAAAGGGGACCTATCATGCAAAATGCACTTTTTGATGTCTTTTATACATAAACATGTGTCCCCGGTGTGTCAGGGAACTCACGCAGCGTCAGAAAATAAAACCCTCTCTCTTTTCCTCCGTACCCAAATCTCTAAAAACGGGGGAACAACGGAGCTGAACCAGATTTGCGTCCGATATGACGTAATATCTGAAATGTGGACCCACGGCCCTATCAGAAACGTTGCTATCAGAAACAATGCCTGACTGTTTTGGACGTAATATGGTCGGTGTTTACATTAGCATCGCTAACACTCAGAGCTAACCTGTACTGGAGAGCATGTGTGTGAAGAAGCTGGAAATAAAAAGGAACTCACCTTGTGGTATAACCGGCAAGAGAGAAAGCCTTTGAGCTCCATACTGTTTCAGAAACAATCCTTGATAATCCATGATATGGCATTTCATCACGGCAGTATTTAGTTTAGACAGTAGCTGCCGGGTCCCGCATGAGCTCAGACCCCTCCTTTTTTATTTTTTAAAGCTTTATACCCCAAATCAGCACTTTTGAAACAGGAAGTGAAATAGAGGGATATGAGGCATGGCTAGAATGGGTGATCTGTTTGGTATTTTGAGCAAAACACTTCATAGACATGTTTTTTATATATTTGTATATATCTGAGACCTATGCTATTGCCTACAAATAGCATGATAGGTGACCTTTAATGATAATAACAATAATAATAATACCGTTTATTTAATAAAAAAAAGATTCTATCACTAATAATACTGATCCATTTTATGTGAAGGATATATATAATACATTTTTTCTACTACAAAAAAAGGGAAAATAATTCAAATAATATATGAATGATAATAACAACAATAATAATACAGTTTATTTATTTAAAATAAATATTCACTTATACTTCCATAACTAATAATAATAATGATACATTTATGTAAAGGATGAAGCAGATAAATCAAGGTATTTAAAAACACTTAATATAATACAGGTTCAAATTCATAAAATAATGTTCAAAAAGCCAGTCTGAAACCACAGCCCAGTCTGCTCTGATTGGTTAGCTGGCCGGCTCTGTTGTGATTGGTCAACTGCTTAGAGATGTCCCGCCCCTTTGCCTATCACGTACAATGTGTTGGAGCGCTAGCCAATAGGAGCGCGAGTGTCAGGAACTAAACTACTGAATCAGCGTTTCACAGACTCTCTGTTAGCATGGAGTTATGTCTC
>NW_022987642.1:300000-305000 GCF_902827165.1 Trematomus bernacchii
CTTCTTGTGTTTTGTATTCTGTGCTTCAGGTGTTCTTCCCCCTGCTGCGCGGCAACTTACGGATGGAAACTACTGCTTTTTATTTTATAATCAAAGAGCAGTGTTCATTAAAAGAAAGGTTTACCATTGTTGAGCTGGTTATTAGAGAAAGAGAAACTGCGGGGTTCTATTAAAGCATTCAGTCGTGCAGAACCAGCGTAACAGGAATTTAAAAATGTCACATCACTCTCAGAGGGGTGTGTGTGGTGTGTGTGTGTGTGGTGTGTGTGTGTGTGTGTGTGTGGTGTGTGTGTGTGTGGTGTGTGTGTGTGTGTGTGTGGTGTGTGTGTGTGTGTGTGGTGTGTGTGTGTGTGTGTGTGTGTGTGTGTGTGCGTGTGCATGTGTGTGTGTTTTACTCCGGCATGTCGGTTCAAAACAAGCCGCACAGGGGATTGTAATGATTATTTAAAGATAAGACATAAACCGTAATGACAGAATAAGAATGTCACAGGCCTTTGTAAAGTTTCCCAGATAAGCTGATTTAGTTATAAAGTGTTTGTGCTCTTTTCAAGCTGTTGTTGTTGACCTTTTTTGATTATCATTTGCGTCTCTAAAACTTAGATCGGAACTATTTCCTTTTAATCAAGAATGTATTTTCTTTGTTTAGATGAAGCTGTTAATCCTGGGTTTCAAACTTTCCTCATCCACACAAGGTTTGGAGTCCGACACACATTTCCAAAAAGCTCGCTCAGAGATGTTGTTTAGTTCCACTTGAACATAAGATTTATTAAACAATAAATTCCGGTTGATTTTCCAGAAAAAACTATATATCTAGAATTGTTCTGATCAGGCAATCGTTAGGTGAGAAAATTAATGCTTGTTTAAATGGTGCGCCAAAGTACTTAAAAAAGGTGTCAAATAATGGGATCTACTATATAAACGATCGGGAGGCGTGTGGCGCAGTGGGCTAGTGCCTTGGTGTTGGGACCAGGGGGTCACAGGTTCAAACCCCACTGCAGTCAGCATGTCGTTGTGTCCCTGAGACACTTCACCCCAAATTGCTCCTGTGGGGATTGTCCACAGTATTGAGTATGTAAGTCGCTTTGGATAAAAGCGTCTAACAAGTAACATGTAATGTAATGTAATAATAATGCGTCAAATACTGTGTCTAATAATGTGGTCGGAAAACTATAGGCCTACCGCCATCTAACCCAAAAACTCACAAGTGTCTCGTGCTTTTAATGGACCACATATGGAAGCAGATGTCGTTCATTCACAAAAATATCAAAACATAATTATGTAAATATTAGATCACGTAAATATGGGAGGCGTGTGGCGCAGTGCGCTAGTGCGTTGGTGTTGGGATCAGGGGAGCACAGGTTCAAACCCCACTGCAGTCAGCATGTCGTTGTGTCCCTGAGACACTTCACCCCAAATTGCTCCTGTGGGGATTGTCCACAGTATTGAGTATGTAAGTCGCTTTGGATAAAAGCATCTAACATGTAATTTAATGTAATGTCTTAACAGTTCTGAAAATATTATATTTAATAAATGACGCTTTAACTCAAATACACCTGTCAGATATTTCCATCATGAATCAATCAGAGATTCAGAAACAGGTTTATTTCCAGGTAGAACAAAAAAACACAGATCGAGAACTAGAAAAATAGTTGGAATAATAAAAATATAGTCAAATATAGCAGTAATTACATAGAAATTGAATTAAATTGAATAAAATATGGAATACTAATCGGCAGTAATAAAAAAAAGAAAACAGAATATAATGTAATAATAATATAATATAATTGGTGGCGCCAACAATATCAATCAAAGTGTTGCTGTATCAAAGTGTTGCTGTAGTTTGTGTTCAACAGGAAGCAGATGAGAGGTGTGAGCTAGTGATTAGCATGTGACGCTAACAGGTTCACGCCGGATGAATGTGCTTTCCTTTCTGCTCGTCTTCGCTCTGTGAAAACGCTCAGGATGCTCACGTCTTTATCTTTAGACTCAGCGAGAATGACACTTCCTCAGGAGATCATTATCACTGCAGAACCCGCCGGATAATTATCACGTTTTAAAGTTTCCTTCTGAAGTTACAGTCGTCTGCAAACAAGAGCTGTCTACTTTTAATACGATTGTAAGCAAATATGGGCTAAAAAAGAAGGTGAAGCGCATATTTTACTGATTGGATTGTCCCATGGCGACTTTATACTTCCTGTTTACATCCCGCAAAGCATTATGGGAAGTGTAGTTCCATGTTTATAACATGATTTCCCCAAGATAAGGCAACAGAAGTGACAACATTCTATAATATGATCTCATTGTGGTTTATATGAATGTCTGAAATCCGTTATGTAGTTTACTTCTTCTGTGGTTACCAGAAAGTGTAATTTAAGAGTAACACAACGTCAAATACACTGCAGATCAACAATCCTTCAGTCTTAGGCCCCGTCCACATGAAGACGATATCAGTTGAATCCGCTAACGTTCTCTATCATATAGCAACAGCTTATAGACGGTTCGTCCAGGCTGACGCGGAAACGCGGATTCGGAGCCCGAATGTTTTTACTCCCTGCACCTATAAACTTCTGCTGAAGGTAGAGAGTGAAGAAGAGGGAGGTAGAGGAGGAAGAAATGCGTTGTTTTGTTTTGCCGCAGGAAAGAAACTGTAGAAGAAAGGAAGGCAGAGAGGAAGTAGAAGAAGAGTGTTTCCCTGCGGCCGAGAGAAATCAATCAAACTGACAAACCTGCTGTCCGTCTGCAACAAGTGAGTGAATTATTTAAATGGAGCTGTTTCTGAAAAGTATGCTCGAATAACTGCACACACACACACACACAACACACACACACACACACACACACACACACACACACACACACACACACACACACACACACACACACACACACACACACACACACACTGTGTTTGTTGCTCAAAGCATCGGAGTTTTTTTTTGTTTACCCCTACCATCCTTCGTCTCTAATCAAAGCCTGGCAGACTGTAGCTCTGTGAGTGAGTGTGTGTGTGTGTGTGTGTGTGTGTGTGTGTGTGTGTGTGTGTGTGTGTGGTGTGTGTGTGTGTGTGTGTGTGTGTGTGTGTGTGTGTGTGTGTGTGTGTGTGTGTGTGTGTGTGTGTGTGTGTGGTGTGTTGTGTGTGTGTGTGTAGGAGGCGTGAAGAGAAACCTGAGGAAATGATTCAAACCACAAAGTGAGAGTGTGACCGAACAATAGAAAGATGGGAGGATATAAAAGAAGAAGAAGAAACATATTTTTGTAGTGGCCTGAAGACAGAGAAACAGCTGCTGCAGATGGAGAGGAAACACATGCACACACACACACACTCACAAGGATGGACAATCAGTGTGTATGTTTACTGAGCGCAGATGTTTCCTCTCTTTCTCTCCGAGACAAATCACTTTTCTTCTCATGGTCGTGTAACGGTGCCTTCAATGACACATTAAAAAAAAATTGGAAATCCTACTTAAAGGGGACCTATCATGCAAAATGCACTTTTGTACGTCTTTTCTACATGAATATGTGTCCCCGGTGTTCCAGGGAACTCACCAAGTGTCAGAAAACACAACCCTCTCTATTTTCCTCCATACCCAAATCTCTAAAAAAGGGGCTGCAACGGATCTGATCAAAACTGATCCAGATTTGAACACTGTCCTGACGTCAGGACGGTGGCGCTACGGCTATTGGGCCAACTCCACCAATCAGGAGGAGACAGCCACGGCCATTGCCGTTCGAAAGCGCTGGAGACGCTGTAGTACATATGCCAGGCCTGTAGGTGGTGCTGTTCTCACAGAATCAACCCTTGCTAAAACAGAGCTAAAAAAAATCAAATTGAGCAAAAATGAGGCATGGCTAAAATGCATGATCTGTTTGGTATTTTGAAAAAAAAAAAGTATCAATATGCCTTATATAGGTATGGTCCTACACTATATTATTCAAATATAGCATGATAGGTCCACTTTAAGGCAAAGCACAGAAGCCCAAAGAAAGCTCTGAGGGTCGGCTGGTTCTCTCCAGCTGCCCCGAGGCGTCTTCCCTTCCAATCTGCTTCTGAAGATGCACCTGCTATGTTGAAGAACTTGCACTTAAAATGTTCAGTATATCAAGGTCTTTTGTGGGTCTTCATCATCTTCATTCACTAATTAATTTGTTATTTTTCTTTGTGTTTTTGTATTTTAAATTGTGCAAATACATTAAAAAAACAAGCTAAATTCGACTTTCTGCCACTGGTAAACATATAATAAATATATACACGTAAAATATAATTAAAAATCCAATCCTATCTGCTAATAAGGTATAATATTTGATTCCAATTCTATTCCAATGTAAATACATATACCTATATTTTACTGTATTTTTTTAATATTTTGTAATGTTGTTATGGTTTTCTTTAAATTGTTTTCTATCTGTGATTTTTATTGTGTTTTGCTTTCATGTATGCACCACAATACCAAATAAAATTCCTCGTACAGTACGTGTCAACCTAACTGGTAATAAACCTGATTCTGATTCTAAAATATCAACAGCTACGGTCCAATCACGTGCCAGTGTTTGTCCCCAGGCTCTCTCTGATTGGCCGACAGCTCATTTTACACCTGAGTTGAGCTCAGTCGTCAGAAACTGATTGGTTTACTGAAGCAAAATGAAACTGTGATTGGTTAGAAATCCAAGAAAGGCTGTTTGGTTTGAATCTAATTCAGTGGAAACACAAATAAATCCCTGCAGACATTTCAGGGTCGATTTTCTATCAGCTCTCATCTTGATGGGATGATAACACTGTGAGGAAAACACGACACTTATCTTCTAGAGATTTTGAAGCATGCTTATACAAACACACACTCTTCAACAGACACACATTCATATGAAAACTGATTTAAATGCTGCTTCTCAACTCCACTTATCCTCGTCTACTTCAGATAACAGCTGCTTCAAATTCACAAGAACACACAAAGAAAAGTGGAAGAAGAAAGGGACATTTTGAATCAATCATAAAGCAAGAAAAA
>NW_022987642.1:310000-320000 GCF_902827165.1 Trematomus bernacchii
CCGAAGCACACAAACAGCTGTTCAGTGCGTCTCAGGGTAGCTGTGCGCTCTACATAATATGCTAATGCGCGCACCGGGCAGAGGAGGTGTAATTTAGCTTCTCTAGCCCCCCCATGGGTGGAAGACTAAAACCCCCCAACTGAATAGCCCTCGACCTGAACTCACTCCTTAGGCTCTTGGGCACAAAGGAGGGGTTCGGTCTGAGTGTCGCCCCACTCTGGTCACCCCGAATCAATAAACAGCTCGGGTGCACCGACAGAGCGGTTAACTCGGACACTCTTTTGGCTGACGTTAAGGCAAGTAGCAACGCTGTCTTCCACGACAGTGCTTTCAGGGAGGAGAGCTCAAGAGGCTCAAATGGCCCCGTGACCAAGGCCTCGAGCACCAGCGGCAGGTCCCACTGTGGGGCGGAGGCGTGCACCACCGGGCGCAGCCTCCTGACCCCCTGTAAAAACCGCAACATCAGTGGATGAGAGAAGGCTGACCTGCCGTTGAACCCCTCATGACAGGACGAGATGGCTGCTGCATACACCTTCACTGTGGAATGAGCAAGCCCTCTGTCCACCAGTAACTGTAAGAAGGATAAAATAGAGCCCAACTCACAAGATAGGGGCTCTATTCCCCGCTCCTCACACCAATGCTGGAATCTCAACCACTTCGGCCTGTAACAGGCTGTGGTGGATCCTGCTCTAGCTGCCTGGATAGACTGAATAACGCTGTCAGACAATCCACCCTGTCTCAGCCTGTCCCTCTCAGGAGCCAAGCCTGAAGAGGACGGCCCAGAGTGGGTAACGCCCCGATTGCACCTGCCTCTTGAGACATTGCCCCCCAGAACTGGGGGATCGCCCAGGGCTGGCCCACCTTCATCTGTGTCATTTCTGAGTACCACGGAGCCCCGACGCGATCCGGTGCCACCAGAATGACTGCCAGACGTTCTCGCCTCACTCTCCCCAGGAGAGGGAGAATGAGACGCAGCGGTGGAAAGGCGTATAGCAGCTTTTTTGGCCATGGCTCGTGTGCAAACGCGTCCACCCCCAAAGGCGGGTCGTCGCTCAGGGCCATGGAAAACCACAGGGCACAGTGGCTGTTGCGCCGGCTGGCGAACAGGTCCACTTCCGCTCTCCCGAACTGGGCCCAGATCTGCTTCACCACCTCCGGGTGAAGCGTCCATTCGCCTGGCAGGGGGCCGCCCCTCGACATGAGGTCGGCCCCCCTGTTCTCCAGTCCCGGGATATGGAGGGCTCTCAGAGATAATACCACCTCTGATGCCCATAACCACAGCCTCTCCGCTGTGGCCAACAAGGCGGCGGAGCGGACTCCGCCCTGCCTGTTGATATAAGCCACTGTGGTGCTGTTGTCGCTCCTGACCAATACATGTCTCCCTTGAATTAGGGGCATGAAATGCTGGAGGACTAACACTACCGCCCGTAGCTCTAGGAGGTTGCTGTGTCGTGTTTCTGTTAGAGACCAGCGCCCACCTATAGCCCTCTTCAGGCAGGTCCCTCCCCATCCTGTTCTGGATGCGTCCGTGAACACTGTGATGTAGGAGGTTACCCGCCCCAGTGGAGACCCCCTCCGGAGGCGCCCGGGAGACCCCCAGAACCGGAGGTTGCCCTCCACTGAGGGGGGGATGGTCACCAGCTGCCGTTTGTGCCTCTTGGGATCCAAACGCAGACTGGAAAACCACCTCTGCAGGCGGCGCATATGCAATAACCCCAACGGGACCACACCGTGAGCAGCCGCCATGAGACCCAGAGTCTGCATGACAGCTAAAGCTGTCACTGTTGCCCCTTGTTGCAGCCTGTGCACCGCCCTGAGAAGGGACGCACGCCTGTTCTCTGACAGGGTGGCACGCAGCGCGCCTGCATCGAGCCCCACTCCCAAATACAACGCCTGTTGGTGAGGTATGGGGGTGCTCTTTCGCCAATTGATCGCAAAGCCTAATTTGGTTAGGTGTGTGATCAATTGTGCTGTGCAACACATTGCCTGTTCCCGGGACCCAGCCATGACTATGAGGTCGTCTATGTAAAAGAAAACTCTCATGCCCTGGGCGCGCAGCGGTTGAAGCGCTGTGGCCACACATTTGCTGAATGTGCGTGGGATAGGGAGTAGCCGAACGGGAGTCTGTTGTACTCGTAGGCTATCCCTTGAAAGGCAAAACGCAGATATTTCCTGTGCTCTGGCACAATCTCCACATGAAAATATGCGTCTTTCAGGTCGATGGTGGTGAACCAATCGCCCGGCTGCACTAGCCCCATTAACTGTTTGATAGTTAACATGCGAAATTTCCTGCGGCAAATGTGAAGATTCAGGCTGCGCAAATCTAGAATAGGTCTGAATTCCCCTGTCTTCTTGGAAACCAGGAAGTACATGGAATAAAAACCCCTTTCTTTTTGCTGAGGATGCACTACAGACACTGCCTGTTTCTGCACCAAAGCCTGAATCTCTGTTGAGAGGAAACCCATCTCCTCTTGGGATGATAAAATTACCTCTCGCATGCCTCTGAATGGAGGTGGGACGCTGCAAAACTGGAGTGAATAACCCCGTTTCAGCGTCCTGTCCATCCACTCTGACAGTACACAGCTGAGTTTCCATTCCCCATAATATTGAGTTAATGGACAAGCCCTTAGCTGTGGGGCCGCAGCTATAAAGCTGTGATACTCTCTGGTGACCCGTTCCGCCGCAAAATCCCCCGTGAAAGGAAGATTTGCCCATGGAGGGTCGACACAGAAAGGGCCGATTTTTTATTGAGGTCCCTGAACACACCGTCGCGCGCTCTTGTGTGAGCGCGCGCTCCACCCTAACGCTGTTCTCATTACCATGGTAACCAGCATTAACCGGAGTTTTTGTTGACGTATTGTGTTCACCTGAGGTCCCTGAACACACCATGGGCTCTTGAGAGAGCGCGAGCTCCGCCATAATGCAGCTCTTACCACTACGGTAAACTGTATTATTAGGAGCCTTTATTCTAGGCGTAGTGTGTTCCCTAACCATAATGCGCCGACTAGCAAGTCCCTGCACCCGCATAGCGCTACTATAGCACTTCCTGCGGTTTATCTCTCTCATCTGCGCATGCCCACTAGCTATCTCCTTTACAGGAGAAATAACCGGGGTAGCGAGTGGGGAATATGTACAGTCAACAATGTGTGTGAGTGCAGGATTGTGAAAACACATGACACTCAGACTTGGATACAGATCACCCTTTTCTTTATTAGTTTTCCTAATAAAAGGGACCTGGGCATTGAACAGGGAGGAGGTGGGATTCACCCTAGCGTCCTGGGTGGAGAGACCCGATGAGACGCTTCCTCCCTCCGCCAGTCAGCTGCGTTTTGGCGGAGCTCCCCACCCGGCGGTTCTCTGCTGCTGCTGAGACTGCCGTGGCCGGGCAGCCCCCCCCGTGAGTGCCGGTACGCTGGCCCCACGGGGCTGGTTGAAGAAGCGGAGGGTGCTACCGGCACGGGACTTTCGTACCGGCGTCTCTCCCTCCGTCTCACCGTTGCACTGCGCTCCGCCGCCCGCGGAGGACGCTGCGACACCTAGGGAGAAGCTAGCGGCAACATGCGGCTAAGCTGCAGCCTCTCTTCCTCCAGACGGCTGAAACGCTGGGTGACCGAGGCTATAGACCCAAAGAGCCCTTCCGTGGAAACGGGGGCTCCAAGGAGATCTGCTCGGTCCTTTTTGGGCAGCGCGGTGAGTCCCAGCCACACATGACGAGACGCCACTGTGGCTAAGGACATCACTCGCCCGGCTGCGGTGGCCACTCCATGGATCAGATTATTCATCTGACCTATGCAGCGGTCCGGATAATCATCCCCGTCCTGAGACGGGAGAGCGGGGGCGTCTGCTCGAGGAGTAATCAAGGAGACGCCCAACACACCCAGATTATTCGCCGCAGCCGCCATCTGTGAACCGAGCCTGAATATTTTATCCAAATATTCTAAGGCTTCCCGGTCCCGCGGCAGCGGGGGCAGAGGTTTCTTCCCCTCCGCCCAACCCGCTGATCGTGGCAACAGATGGGCCGCCAGGCTCTCGTCGAGGGGGGGCACGCCAGCACACACCGTGTCTGATCGGCCCTGCACCCTGATAATGCCCGACATGGATGCTATGGCGGCCTTCGTCCTCAATGGACGCCGCCATGTCGCCTCCACACACTGCCAGATGTCTGGCAACGGGGGCGAGACGAAAGCCGGCTGCGCCGGAAGCACCGGGCCGTAAAACCCCTGCCTAAGGCGGCTTACAGGCCTCGGTGGCAGCGGTGGGGGGAGCGGTAAGCCTACACGCTCCGCTGCCTGGGTCATCACCGCTGGGAAGTCCAGTCGCGCAGACCTGAGTGCTGGGCCCTCCTGGCTGTCGGACCCGGGGGTGTCGGACAAGGAGATGTCGTCATCCTCCGTGAAGTCGACCACGCGGTCCCTCGGAAGGACGAACTCAAACGGCACGTCCTTCAGGTCGTCCATTTCCACCACCTCGAGGTCCACATCCTCTTCCTCTCCGTGCACCTGCGGGCCAAACGTCCTCGAGAAGTACTCCGCACGATGCCGGCGGTTCAGCATCGGGATCGAGCAGCAGGAAACACAGGCCGGTGTCTGGCCTGCTCCCTGCTCAGCGCGATCCTGTCCCAGGCACTGAAAACATTGGCGATGCGGGTCTGCTCCCGCAATCAGTCCAGGGCACGACGGGCAACTGCGATGCTCCAGGAGTGGCTCCATTTTCAACAATATCTCTCTCTACTTCCTTTCTCCCACTTGTACGTCTCGGACTCAGTGCTAGGTTACCACCTCCGCTCGCTGAAGAGTAAAGGATAGTGGTCAGGAGGCGAGGCCTCCTTTTATACGGAAGTGAGATGCGCACGCATTCAGGTAAGCCCGCCCCGGGGCCGGCTACGTCTATAGAAATCTCAGTAGGTGAATGCTTGCATGATAAGGTAGTACCCATAGAGTCCAGTAGAGGGCGGAGCCTGTGAGAGATATAACTAAGTACATTTACTCAAGTACCGTACTTAAAGGTAGGGTAGGTACGAATGGAGAAACCAGCTCGAGTGCGCTAGAATTTGAAAGTACGCAAAAATCCGCCCCTTCCTTACAGAGCCCCTCCTCCAACACACACGAACGCGCACATGACCAATGAGGGCACGAGATAAGTTTGTGCACAGATGGAAGGCTGACAGGCAGGTAGGCCATCCAGTTATTTTAGCCGGGCCGGCTCAGATGATTGGTCGTGCTTTTTACAGTACTACAGCTTCCACAGATGATATTTTTTAATGGATTTTTTGTCAAAGCACTTCAGATATTCATTGCTATCGGGATGTTAAGAGCATTCCATGGAATATAACAAAAAGTGTATCTCGAGCCGGTTTCTCAAACGTACCTACCCCACCTTTAAGTACAAATGATTTAAATGAATATCCTCCTCTTCCTTATTGATCCTCTTGTTTCCTTTCCCTCTTCTTTCTTTCTCACCTCTTGTCTCAATGACTCAATTAAGTTTATGTGTTAAACCTACAGAGAGAAATAATTAATGTTCAGAATGAATGCAAATCAAGCTGTACACACACACACACACACACACACACACACACACACACACACACACACACACACACCTCGTCCCTCCTCTGAATACACAACTGTGTCACCTTCCTTCCTTTTTTGTGTCATTTCCTTCGTCTCTCTGCGGATTTGCCTTCATCCTCTGTCAGCTCAGTGTGTGTGTGTGTGTGTGTGTGTGTGTGTGTGTGTGTGTGTGTGTGTGTGTGTGTGTGTGTGTGTGTATGTGTGTGTGTGTGTGTGTGTGTGTGTGTGTGTGTGTGTGTGTGTGTGCGCGTGCGCGTCTGCCTGCCTGCCTGCCTGTCTGTCTCTCTCTGCCTGTCTGTCTGCCTGTCTCTCTGTCTGCCTGTCTCTCTGTCTCTCTGTCTGCCTGTCTGTCTCTCTCTGCCTGTCTGTCTGCCTGTCTCTCTGTCTGCCTGTCTGTCTGTCTGTCTGTCTGTCTGTCTGTCTGTCTGTCTGTCTGTCTGTCTGTCTCTCTGTCTGCCTGTCTGTCTCTCTCTGCCTGTCTGTCTGTCTCTCTGTCTCTCTGTCTCTCTGTCTGTCTGCCTGTCTGCCTGTCTGCCTGTCTGTCTGTCTGTCTGTCTGTCTGTCTGTCTCTCTGTCTGCCTGTCTGTCTCTCTCTGCCTGTCTGTCTGCCTGTCTCTCTGTCTGCCTGTCTCTCTGTCTCTCTGTCTCTCTGTCTGTCTGTCTGTCTGTCTGTCTGTCTCTCTGTCTGTCTGTCTCTCTGTCTGTCTGCCTGTCTGTCTCTCTGTCTCTCTGTCTGTCTGTCTCTCTGTCTCTCTGTCTCTCTGTCTGTCTGCCTGTCTGTCTGTCTGTCTGTCTGTCTGTCTGTCTGTTTGTGGTATTTCTAAGTAAAACATGTGCATCTTTCTTCCACCGCTGCATACTAAAGGTGTAATATATTCCCGGCCTGAAGGCATCGTATAAAACATGCAGCGTTTATTTCCTCTCAACATAAAAAAGCTATAGCGCAGATGTCTCCGTGCTCCATATGGATTTTCTCAGAGATTGACTGTTGTCTGTTCCTGCAGATTCAAACAGAACTAATGCAGCACCAGTTAAAGAGCCCGACTGGAAAATAACTCAATAATACATTAATCATTTCAAATATCAAAGGACTGCATCGAATCCCCACAGCCACAAAGACCCAACACACATTAAAGTAAAGAAAAGAGCTCCACAGGGATCATAAAGCGACACATCCAGTCCGCAGAGAGCATCCATGTCACAGAAACTGATAGAAACAGAAGCCATTAAAGCAGAATATAAAAGTGTTTGCTTCCCTTTTCTTTAAGATATATCATCTGTGTTCAAATATAATAGAATTGGAAGATATTTTTACTTAAATGAACACCATCATGAGATATAAATTGTGAGGCTGTGCTTTAAGCTAACATTAGCATGCTAATATGCTAACAATAATAACATTAATCTAAATGTTTTTGCTTCCCTTTTCTCTGAGATGTAACAGTTATGTCTAAATATAATAGTATTGGAAGATATTTAAAGTTAAAGTGGACCTATCATGCTATATTTGAATAATATAGTGTAGGACCATACCTATATAAGGCATATTTATACTTTTTTTTTTTCAAAATACCAAACAGATCATGCATTTTAGCCATGCCTCATTTTGCTCAATTTGACCATTTCTAGCTCTGTTTTTGCAAGGGCAGATTCAGTGAGAACAGCACCATCTACAGGCCTGGCATATGTACTACAGCGTCTCCAGCGCTTTCGAACGGCAATGGCCGTGGCTGCCTCCTCCTGATTGGTGGAGTTGGCCCAATAGCCGTAGCGCCACCGTCCTGACGTCAGGACAGTGTTCAAATCTGGATCCGTTTTTATCAGATCCGTTGCAGCCCCTTTTTTTAGAGATTTGGGTATGGAGGAAAATAGAGAGGGTTGTGTTTTCTGACACTTGGTGAGTTCCCTGGAACACTGGGGACACATATTCATGTAGAAAAGACGTACAAAAGTGCATTTTGCATGATAGGTCCCCTTTAAACTAACATCCTTAGTTATAAATTCATGTGTTTAAAGGAGTATGAGAGGCTGTGGTTTGAGCTAACAGTAGCATGCTAATACGCTAACAATACTAGCATGTCGAAATTAGCATTGCTGTGGCTACTCATAGTGCATTTAGCCATACTTATGCACTCAAAACAGCACAGGTTTATGTTATGTTATTCATTTTTACAATAAAGAATATATAAAACAACAAGTGTTTGATTTGAGACACAGCACGTAAGGTGTTACGTTCAGGTTATGTTAGCTTATTAGCATGCTACGATTAGCTTATTAGCAATAAATAAAGGCATTGTTTCTTTAATGCAGTGGTTGTTGTTGTTGTCGATGTTCCAAAAAACTCACATACATTGCATCAGTTGCATTTTATTTATATATTACACTTCTTTATGTATCATCCCTGCCCAATAAATAAATAAAACCTAGAGCTCATAAAGATTTATGAAAATGCCTCCAGGTGGAAGATGAGCCATTCAAAAAATATTTAAAAATCAATAATAAGGAAAAGAAGAAGTCTAACATGCGGACTGTGTGTGTGTGTGTGTGTGTGTGTGTGTGTGTGTGTGTGTGTGTGTGTGTGTGTGTGTGTGTGTGTGTGTGTGTGTGTGTGTGTGTGTGTGTGTGTGTGTGTGTGTGTGTGTGTGTGTGTGCACGTAATGAGATGGACGGCCCTCACCTTTTGAATTTCCCATCACCCCGTGCTATAATTTCCAAATACATACCATAATAAAACATGAAGTTAGTATACAAAGACAAAACACAATACCTATTGTTCTAAACTAAGTGTTCACCAGATTTTTCACATCTTTTAACACGTTTTTGTGATGTAAAAATGTCAATATCTTAAAAAAGGCTTTTTAAATTCAGCGTAATTGCATGTTACCTGAGTAACAGTACATACAGTAAGTGCTCTACTGTTTGACTCTTTATAGGAATACAATACATGTTTATTTTATATTTTATTACATTTTTAACTCATGTGCAATCCCTTGTTTCCATGCTGCAATTTACTGTGTCTGTCTGGGTCTGTCTGTCTGTCTGTCTGTCTGTCTGGGTCTGTCTGTCTGTCTGTCTGTATGTCTGTCTGTCTGGGTCTGTCTGTCTGTCTGTCTGTCTGGGTCTGTCTGTCTGTCTGGGTCTGTCTGTCTGTCTGTCTGTCTGTCTCCGTCTGTCCGTCCATCCGTCCGTGTGTAGTCATTTTCTCAGTTTTTGCAATTCAAATTTAAATATGTTAATTATGTCAGAAAAAGGTGTAATAAGAAAAAGTATTTTAGTGGTAATGGAGTGATTTCACTTAACGAAGCACATCCTAATACAGTTAAAGGTGGGGTAGGTAAGTTTGAGAAACCGGCTCGAGATACACTTGTTGTTATATTCCATGGAATGCTCTTAACATCCAGATAGCAATGAATATCTGAAGTGCTTTGACAAAAAATCCATAAAGAAATATCATCTGTGGAAGCAGTAGTACTGTAAAAAGCACGACCAATCATCTGAGCCGGCCCGGCTAAAATAACTGGATGGCCTACCTGCCTGTCAGCCTTCCATCTGTGCACAAACTTATCTCGTGCCCTCATTGGTCATGTGCGCGTTCGTGTGTGTTGGAGGAGGGGCTCTGTAAGGAAGTGGCAGATTTTCTCCGGTTGTGTATTTTCAAATTCTAGCGATCTCGAGCCGGTTTCTCCAATTTACCACCTTTAAAGTAGCAAAATGTCCAATAGTTAGGTGAAAAATGATGTGTAATAGGTGAGAAAAAGAAGTGCGCATGTCGTAAACACTAACAGGAACAACAGAAGAAGACAGACAGGAAGTAAACACCTGACACCTGATACACAAGTACATAACATTAATGATATTCTTGGACTAAAAACAAATGTTTTAAAGTTTTCTCCGGTAAATGTTTTAAAAGCTCCTCTGGTACTCGACCTTGGCTCTTCCTCCTCCTCCTCCTCCTCCTCCTCCTCCTCCTCTTCTTCTTCTCCTGCGATTATCTCTGGATTACTGTAATTACAGCTCATTCATCTTTCCTGCCAGAACTCAAGGACGACACACACACACACACACACACACACACACACACACACACACACACACACACACACACACACACACACACACACAGTGCACATTTCTCCTCGTTACAGAAAGTTAATTTGGGGAAATACTCCTTTAATTATGATTCATATCTGGATCATTCATAACCATCACCACTTCAGACGTGTGTGTGTGTGTGTGTGTGTGTGTGTGTGTGTGTGTGTGTGTGTGTGTGTGTGTGTGTGTGTGTGTGTGTGTGTGTGTGTGTGTGTGTGTGTGTGTGTGTGTGTGTGATAATATTAGCATATAGAAGTCGACCCTTTCCTGGCAGCCCGTTCAAGGGTAATTTATCTGTTGGAAAGCGGCCGTGTTAATTAACCCTTTTTTATTAA
>NW_022987642.1:327500-352500 GCF_902827165.1 Trematomus bernacchii
AAGAACTAAATATAGGGAAATAAACTTGACATTGCCTTTGGGTTGATGGTTCAAGTTATCTTTGATATGTTTGGTATTTTTGGGTAAAAAAGTCATTTTCTTGGTTTTATTCCCATGTTTGTTCTTTTTTTTTAATAGCACCTCTAAAAGTTGTTAAATTAACAAACTTTTATAATAATAATTCCCCATCTTAATCTACATTATCTATTTGATAAGCAGTGTTCAGCCCGTTAGTGAAACAGTGCAAAAACCGTTAACAGACTAATTAGCAGCGTTCATTTACGCCTTTTTTATGTAGCAGTTGTTTTTCTACTAAACAGATGTAATCAGAACTCAGATGTTGTTTTCCACAACAGCAAATCTGAATATTAATGGTTTGTTGAAAACTGATTAACGCACTCAGTTTAATTTGACAACAATCAGTGACATTGTGTTCATGCCTGAAGAACATTGTGACAACAAAATATGTTGTTATTTATTAAAGAGGTCATACTCTGCTGATGTTCAGGTGTATATCAGTATGTAGTGTCTCTACTTTAAAGAGTCCTCTCCTGCTGATGTTCAGGTGTATATCAATATGTAGTGTCTCTACTTTAAAGAGTTCTCTCCTGCTGATGTTCAGGTGTATATCAGTATGTAGTGTCTCTACTTTAAAGAGTCCTCTCCTGCTGATGTTCAGGTGTATATCAGTATGTAGTGTCTCTACTTTAAAGAGTCCTCTCCTGCTGATGTTCAGGTGTGTATCAGTATGTAGTGTCTCTACTTTAAAGAGTCCTCTCCTGCTGATGTTCAGGTGTATATCAGTATGTAGTGTCTCTACTTTAAAGAGTCCTCTCCTGCTGATGTTCAGGTGTATCAGTATGTAGTGTCTCTACTTTAAAGAGTCCTCTCCTGCTGATATTCAGGTGTATATCAGTATGTAGTGTCTCTACTTTAAAGAGTCCTCTCCTGCTGATGTTCAGGTGTATATCAGTATGTAGTGTCTCTACTTTAAAGAGTCCTCTCCTGCTGATGTTCAGGTGTATATCAGTATGTAGCGTCTCTACTTTAAAGAGTCCTCTCCTGCTGATGTTCAGGTGTATATCAATATGTAGTGTCTCTACTTTAAAGAGTCCTCTCCTGCTGATGTTCAGGTGTATATCAGTATGTGGTGTCTCTACTTTAAAGAGTCCTCTCCTGCTGATGTTCAGGTGTATATCAGTATGTAGTGTCTCTACTTTAAAGAGTCCTGTCTGTGTGTCTGTCTGTCTGTCAAACATTTTGTACCTTCTCTCTCATTTTTTTCCGATTTCTCTGTTCAGTGAAGCGATTTATTTTGTTCTCTCCTCGACAGACGAGTTCCTCTGCTGCTTCAACATTTCCCTGCTCTGATTCACACCCTCCCCTAGAGCGTGTGTTTGTGTGTGTGTGTGTGTGTGTGTGTGTGTGTGTGTGTGTGTGTGTGTGTGTGTGTGTGTGTGTGTGTCTATAAGTGTGTGTGTTTGTGTGTGTGTGTTTTGATAACAGTGCTCCTCTGATAATCAGCCACAATTACGTCCCAGCGGAAAGGGAGAGAAGAAGTGGGAGGAAGCTATCAGAAGGAAACCATTGATATGGAAATATCTGTCTCACACACACACACACACACACACACACACACACACACACACACACACACACACACACACACACACACGTGCACACACACACACGCGCACACACACACACACACACACACACACACACGCACACACACACACACACACACACACACACACACACACGTACGTTTGCAGTGTGGACAGCAGGAGAATAGGAGGGTGTATATTCTGTCTCAGAAACCTTTTATTACAACACAGGACTGAAACTCCTCATTAGAGACAGGAGGAGAGCGTCCATCACTCTGAATACTCCTGATTACACTTTCTGCTTTTGGTCTTTGTTCGTGTTCTTTCTCCATTTCATATATTTCTATGGGTTTAACGGTCTCTAGTTTGATGATTCTGTCAGTTCCAGAGTCTAGTTGGTCTGTCCTAGTCTCTAGGTTGTTGTTTCTCTCTGTTTTTTGGCCATTAAGCAGATATTCCTGTCTGTTTTGGTGTCTTAAATTCTACATCCTGGTAGGGCTGCTCAATTAATCGTATTTTAATCGCGATTACGATTATGGCTTGCAACGATTACGAAAACAACGTAATCGAAATAAAACGATGTTTTTTTTTTGTTTTTTTTAAATAATTTTTTTTTTTTTTCAGTTGAATTATACTTCAAGTTCAGGGTAATCAACTGATAAAAAGATACTGTTCAAATATTTTTTCTCCAATAAATTGATGTTTTCAAAGTAAATGGATAATCGTTTTTAATAATCGTGATATCAATTATTGACCCAAATAATCGAGATTATGATTTTTGCCATAATCGAGCAGCCCTACATCCTGGTGTGTTGTAGGGTTTTTTGTTTGGTGTTTCTGTCTGTTTTAGAGTCTGTCATGTGCGCGTTCGTGTGTGTTGGAGGAGGGGCTCTGTAAGGAAGTAGCAGATTTCTTCCGGCTGTGTATTTTCAAATTCTAGCGATCTCGAGCTGGTTTCTCCAAAATTATCTACCCCACCTTTAAGCAGATATTTCTATGGGTGTTATGGTCTTTAGTTTGACGATTCTTTAAATTCTAGAGTTTAGTTTAAGCCCAAGGTCTGTTAGGTTGCTGTTTCTGTCTGTTTTAGTCTCTTAAATTGTACATCCTGGTCTTTTGTAGGGTTTTTTGTCTGTTTTATCGTCTTTAAGCTGATATTTCTGTCCGTTTAAGAATACTTAGCGTGACTTTATTTACAGTCTATTACTGTTTTAATATCTTTAATTTGTCTTTATTCCTGACATCTTAAGGCCTAAGTTAGTTGCTTCCGTATGTTTTAGAGTATTTTGCATGTTATTTGTTTCTGTTATCAGATTCTTAGTGTAATATTCATCGTGATTTGGATTATTTAACATTAAAACGCCCGTTGTGGTGTTTTTAGTTTGATCTTACTGTCAGTTTTAAGAGTTAAACTTGCATGTATGCACATTCTGACACCTCAATAGCTTTTGTTGCTCAACGGCACCAAGTCAACGGGTTTCAAACATGCAACCCAGGTGACAGGAAACACGCCTGTTACCACGGTTACCCCACAGAAAGAGAGAGAAAGAGTCTGTCATTCATTCGTCTCTCGTGTTCGGCTTCAGGTTTCTGTGCCTGACAGGATTATAACCTGACATGAAACCCTGACACACACACACACACACACACACACACACACACACACACACACACACACACACACACACACACACACACACACACACACACACACACTTGACGTTGATAGAAAATAGAAATGAAGGCTGCAGAGTCACAATACAAATCAGACGCTATTTACCCTGGAGCACACACAGTGAAACCAAACACACACACAGACACACACACACACACACACACACACACACACACACACACACACACACACACACACACACACACACACACACACACACACACACACACACACACACACACACACACATAGAAGGAAAACATAGACTTTTGTGATCTCTAACTGTGTCATGTTGCGCCACAATGAGGTTGACATTTGCTGCTTTTATTGAAATATTCCCACAACTGTATATATCTATATCTATCTATATATACAGTAAATACAGTATTGAAAAAATGAAGCATCCAGATAAACAAACCAGTGGAGGATGGAGCTTATTAAGGTGCTTTTTCCATATATTTTAATACAATATTTTAACAAAGAGTCTTCGTTGCCATTCGAAACCATTTGAGGAGAAGACTGCAGATCAACAGGAGGCGAGTATTTGATACCCAGAGATCATATTTTCATTGGAGTATTTATTTCACAATGCCGTGCAACTGTTGACTTATACTGAAATAACTGTGTGCAATTTATAAATAGTTTGAAAACAATCCAAAATCAGGATGCATATACTTGATTTTTCTGGTGTGAGTTTGCTCAATTGTCATAAAAGATGGATCTGTTGACGTGCTTGGTCGCTGAGTTGATTTTACAGGCTGCTTCTCGATTATTATATATATTTTATTATGTATTTATTTGAACAAGGACCATGCATACAAATACATTAATCTCAGAAAAGAGAAGATATTAATTATGACAGATTATACCTATTTTCCATCTGCAGTCCTTAGGTATACATAACAATCAATAAACACTAAAAAAACATTGCATAATCTCTATCACACAAACAATTATAAAACATGATTTAAGTACAGGTCAATAAAATAATACATAGTACAGTTAAAATATAATATTACAATAAGGTTCAAATGTAAAAACTCAGATTACAGTGTAGTGCATGACTGGTTGCTTAATATACATTTGTTTGCACCTTAAGAGAAAGAGTTAAAGTCAGTCCAGGTTTTAAATTCAACTGGAAGAATATTCCAGTGTTTGATGGCCGTATATGAAAATGCAGATTGTGAATGAAAATGTAAATTAACGTTTACTTTGTTCAAGTTAACTCAGACCACATTTCACGCCGGCTGAAGCTCCTCTTCTTAGCATTTGATGAATCTGCAGTGGACAGAATATCATTCAAGATAAGATAAGATAAGATCGGAGATGCCAGAGTTACAAAAATACAATAAACACAGCAGCACAATAATAATAAAACTGTACACTAACAGTGCAGTAAAAAGAGCAATTAAGTATCTACAGGAAACATAGACGGCCACATAATTAAGTAAATATTAACAGTATTTAGTAGTGCAAAAAACGTAGTGGCAGATACGTAATCGCACGTTCAGAAATAAAGACTAAAGGCCCTGACACACCAAGCAGTCACCAGAGAACTCACCGACGCCGACGCCGACGCCAACGCCGACTGTTGCGTCGCCGTGTTCTCCTGCGTCTTGGCCATGTGTCGCACTGGAACACACCGCAAAGACTTCAGCCGAGCACGTACGAACTGCGCATGCGTGAGTGGCAATAACTCTCCTTACCAGCAGGTGGCGGTAGTGTGTATTCGTCATTCAAAAGAGGCAACAACCGGAAGACAGAGAAGAAGAACAGACTGATATAAACAAACAACAAATAGCGTGTGCGTTCCATTTTCACTCTCGTCCATCGAAAACATGTTTCGTGCGGTTCTGGAGCTATCAGCCATTGGAGTGTTGCTTGTGGAAGACATTCTCAAGCAACCGTTTTGCTTCTCATGCACTGATTCGCTAGCTGAACAGCCAATCAGAGTGATTTCTTTGTCCGACTGCCTGTGGCCGATGCACGGCCGATTCAACATGTTGAATCGGCCGTGCATCGGCCATGAAAGGCCAATTAAGGCGTGTCACGGCCGACGGTGCGGGACACACCAAATTGAGTTTGGGCGACAGGGCACGCTTCGTCGTCCGACTAACGAAAACGGCCGATTTCGGCCTGGTGTGTCAGGGCCTTTAAACAGACGGAAACATCAAATTAAAGATATTAAAGACACTAAAATGTACCAAAAACATCAATCTAAATACATTAAAACAGTAATAGACTGTAAATAAAGTCACGCTAAGTATTCTTAAACGGACATAAATATCAGCTTAAAGACGATAAAACACATAGAAACAGCAACCTAAAGACTAGAACAGATCTTGGGCTTAAACTAAACTCTAGAATTTAAAGAATCGTCAAACTAAAGACCATAAAACCCATAGAAATATCTGCTTAAAGACTCTAAAACTGAAATGTTAACCTAAAGACTCTAAAACCTGACAGAAACACCAAATAAAAAGACCAGGATGTAAAACGAAAAACACTAAAACCAACAGAAATATCTGCTTAAAGACTCTAAAACAGAGAGGAACAACAACAACCTAAAGACTACAACAGACCTTGGCCTTAAACTACACTCTAGAATTGACAGAATCATCAAACTAGAGACCGTTAAACCCATAGAAATATCTGCTTAAAGACTCTGAAGAAGAAATGTTAACCTAAAGACTTCAACCGACAGAAACACCAAACAAAAAACCCTGACCAGGATGTAAAACTTAAAGTGGACCTATCATGCTATATTTGAATAATATAGTGTAGGACCATACCTATATAAGGCATATTTATACTTTTTTTTTTTTTTTCAAAATACCAAACAGATCATGCATTTTAGCCATGCCTCATTTTGCTCAATTTGACAATTTATAGCTCTGTTTTAGCAAGGGCAGATTCAGTGAGAACAGCACCATCTACAGGCCTGGCATATGTACTACAGCGTCTCCAGCGCTTTCGAACGGCAATGGCCGTGGCTGTCTCCTCCTGATTGGTGGAGTTGGCCCAATAGCCGTAGCGCCACCGTCCTGACGTCAGGACAGTGTTCAAATCTGGATCAGTTTTTATCAGATCCGTTGCAGCCCCTTTTTTAGAGATTTGGGTATGGAGGAAAATAGAGAGGGTTGTGTTTTCTGACACTTGGTGAGTTCCCTGGAACACCGGGGACACATATTCATGTATAAAAGACGTACAAAAGTGCATTTTGCATGATAGGTCCCCTTTAAGACACCAAAACAGACAGAAATGTTAACTGAAAGACTCTAAAACAGAGAGAAATACCAAACAAAAAACCCTACTATACAGAACATTATTAACAATGAATAATAATGATTTCAGGAGGCCCATTGTCTTTTGATTCAGTCCAGAGTCATCGGTCCAATGTCTTCCCTCAACAGCGGGAGGAAAAGTGGTCATCTTCCACCTCACAGAGTGACACTGACGAACCAAAGCCATCAAATCCATTCCCAAACCCGAACCCAAACGCAGGGAAAAGAGGCTGCGTGAATTCGGACTTGAATGTGTGGAGGGGCATCAGTTTGTCAGAGGCCACTTTGTAGAAGGTCAGAGTCCCGGCAGGATAGTCCAGAAACACTGCAACTCGGTTTTTTTCATTTGCCGCTGCAGACGACTCGACGTTCGTAGTTCTGTCTTCATGCCGGACAGAGTAACTACCGTCATCGTCACAGAGCAGCATCCAGGAGTGATCGTTGGCTCCCAAACAGCCGTCAGCTCCCTCTCCTCTCCGTCTGATTTCAGCATATGTCACTGCTATATAAACTTTGCCTTCCCACTCCATCTCCCAGTAACAGCGACCAGTCAAGCCAGAGCCACAAAGCACCTGAAGCCAGCAGTTGAATCTCAGATCGTGGTCAGGACGACGCTGCTCCTCTTTTACGGTTGTTACCTTCGTGGAGTTGTCGGATAGTTGAAGGAATGAGTGTGCCGTGTTTGGATCCAGTGTGAGTTCACAGGCATCTGATGGAAAAAACAAAACAGCAGCAGTTTATCGTTTGAAGGTCACCTATTCTTCTTCATGTCTCTTCTACATCAACATGTGTCCCCTCTTCTTCATGTCTCTTCTACATCAACATGTGTCCCCTCTTCTTCATGTCTCTTCTACATCAACATGTGTCCCCTCTTCTTCATGTCTCTTCTACATCAACATGTGTCCCCTCTTCTTCATGTCTCTTCTACATCAACATGTGTCCCCTCTTCTTCATGTCTCTTCTACATCAACATGTGTCCCCTCTTCTTCATGTCTCTTCTACATCAACATGTGTCCCCTCTTCTTCATGTCTCTTCTACATCAACATGTGTCCCCTCTTCTTCATGTCTCTTCTACATCAACATGTGTCCCCTCTTCTTCATGTCTCTTCTACATCAACATGTGTCCCCTCTGTGGAAAGAGACTCTGAAAGTTTCAGGAACAAAGATTCTCTCTCTTTTTGATTCATTTATATAAAAACCTGTCTGAAAATGAGCTGATCAGATTTTGGCCACTTTATGATGTCATAACGATGTTTTGTCTTGTGTAACCATTAGCCAATCAGCAACCAAGGTAACCCCCCCCCCCCCACCTTATCACCTGAATCTCCTCCTAGAGCACCATTGAGTTCTTTGTAACCAAATCTCTCTCAGAGGGGCGTGGGGAGGGGCTCCTTATTTTCATCTAAAGTAACAGACAGAGAATCAGCACTTTGGAAACAGGGCTGAAACAGAGGGGATTATGGGATGCTGCAATGATCTGTTTGGTGTTTCAGCCAATCAGAGACAGGTTCTGTATATATCTGAGACCTGTGATATATTGATGAAAAACAGTATAATAGGGGACCTTTAAAACACCTGTGGCATTATAAAGCAATAGTTTAAGTTTTACAGTTTTAAGTACTAGCTACTAGAATGCTACACTTCACCACTGTATCTTAGCTTAGCATATACATTAGCCTAGTATGACCAAATGGCGTATTAATAACACAACAACTGTTACATTATTTTGCCTGTAACCACTACGCAATATTGCTTTCTGCATGTAAATTCGCAACGTGGGAATACGGAAGCAGGTGATGGTATTCGCCTTATGTAGCTCCGCCCCTTTCCCCACCTCTGATCCAAACGCTTATATCTTAGCTATTCTGGTTAACCTGTTAAGCCCGAGAGACCCCGGTACCGGGGCACTGCCGCAACATCTTGCAGGAAACAGTGTCTGAGGGCATGTTCATTTAATAAACTATGAATGTTTTATATCCATGTAACGGGAATAAACTCATCTAACTGATCTTTTTTTTTTTTTTTTTAAAGAAAACCCACAATGCTAACACTGAGCCTCTGAATTAGCAACGAGCGAAAAATGCTAACACCTTACTGCACCGAAAATCACTCACAAAACCTTATTATTTATCTCTTCTCTACATCCATGGCATCGATTCACATCGTGAGGTGACACAGAATCGATGGGTACCCACATTATCACTGAATTATACGAATTTGCAACGTTATAAACAAAAATGGACATCAAAACAGGTGACGCTAGGTAGCTAAAAATGCTAACATTTTTACCTTGGCTCTGTAGTCTCTCCAAAGTGGTCTTCAATGGCATTAAAACGATAAAAACGCTGCTGAAGTTAATCCATAGGTTAATCTAATGTGTCTGTGTCCCTTTGAAATGATTTCTGATAATCCATGACCAATAAAACGGATAATCCATGCTTTTCCGTTTCTAGGTGTCAGAGCTAGAATGTAGCTTCACTCTAATGCAAAACTGCATGCGCGAAGCCCCCACCTTTTCGTTTCACAATGAGTGTGTGTGGGGGACTCCCCCTTCGATTCTATTGTCTCTAACGGTCAGAAAGAGGTGTCAACCATCAAAATTGAGCAAGGGAAGCCAGAGATATGGAAAATCCACCCAAATGACCCCAGAAGTGGTTTCTTTTTGCTAAATCTCTCTAAAAAGGTTAAATGTCACTTATTTTTGCATCAATCTCGATACAGGGTACTTATTATATGTTGTACTTTGGATTTCTAAAGCTTTTAGTCTACTAACCCATCATCCAAGGGTGGTTTTCACTATAAGTAAAAAAGAATTTTTGGACGGACACTATAATTTACAATTTTTACTATGTAAAATCTGAATTTTCTTTAAAATAAAAAACATCTATATTGATTCTGACTTCTCTACATCCAACTCACAGGTTTATCATTACTTTGAGAAAAAAGATGATTAATTTAACCCTTTTAGAAGGGAAGATATGGTCATTTGTTCTGGGAATGTCATTTTCGAGCCTGAGACCTGAAAAACAGGCTCAGGGCTTAACAGGTTAAGCACGAGCAGCACTGTCATGTAAAATGATTAGTGAGCGGTGTTCTGTTCTAATATCACCATCTGTCTGTCAACTTACATTTATGAAGCCCAGGTCTCAATCTTTCCTCTCCACCATAATCGAGGCTAGAGGAAGGAACAAAGGCAGAAACAACCGTCATTACCTTTCAAATGGTAAATACTCATATCCCTATTTTTGGGAAAATACTGAACGTACTCTTCCAATATGAGAGTAACATGATAACAAAGGTATCCCAACTGTAGCTGTGTACATAACAGTATGTGTGATTACCTAGAAGAGCATCAGGACTGTTTGAGGCATATGATAGCTATGTGATTAACATGATGATTCAGCCTCTATGGAGATAGACATATGACAAGCATGATCATTTCTGACGTGGAGCTAATCTGAAGTAAACATTGAATACTGCTTTCTATTCCTCCATCTTGTGACTGTGTAACTCCCTCTCTTGGATATCAGCATGTGAAGGACACTGTTCAGGAACTAGTTGATGCTCTGTATGTGATGACTACTTCCATTCTGGAGAGGATCACAAATACATGGGTCCTGAGATTGAAACTCAAGCCGGAGACAAATGATATTTTTCTAACACCTATTTAACATCCAACACTCTTGATAAGTAAGAAATAATTTGGTTTTGTTGGTTCATACTTGAGAGAGTCCAGTTCTGCAGACAGCAGCATCGCTCTGGATTCTCCTGGATGATTGTAGCTCAGGTCCAGCTCCTTCAGACAGGAGGGGTAGGACTTCAGAGCCGAGGCCAGAAAAGCACAGCCTTCCTTTGTGATCATACAGCCGGACAGTCTAGACAAACACATACATATAGTTGAGCAGAAAAATGTATCCAGGAAGCAAGGAGTCAACGTATTTTACTTCCTGTCTCAAGTTATGTTTCCAAGTTGCAACGGGTGTTTAGACAGTAACGTTGATCAGGTTTTTTTAATGTAGTGGGTATATTTTTTAAAGTTGTCAGCAATATATCACAGGTCTCAGATATATCCAGAACATGTCTCTGATTGGCTGAAACACCAAACAGATCATTGCAGCATTACCCATAATCCCCTCTGTTTCAGCCCTGTTTCCAAAGTGCTGATTCTCTGTCTGTTACTTTAGATGAAAATAAGGAGCCCCTCCCCACGCCCCTCTGAGAGACATTTGGTTACAAAGAACTCAATGGTGCTCGAGGAGGAGATTCATGGTGATAAGGTGGGGGGGGGGGGGGGGTTACCTTGGTTGCTGATTGGCTAATGGTTACACAAGACAAAACATCGTTATGACATCATAAAGTGGCCAAAATCTGATCAGCTCATTTTCAGACAGGTTTTTATATAAATGGATCAGGAGAAAAAGAGAAAGAATCTTTGTTCCTGAAACTTTCAGAGTCTCTTTCCACAGAGGGGACACATGTTGATGTAGAAGAGACATGAAGAAGAGGGGACACATGGTGATGTAGAAGAGACATGAAGAAGAGGGGACACATGTTGATGTAGAAGAGACATGAAGAAGAGGGGACACATGTTGATGTAGAAGAGACATGAAGAAGAGGGGACACATGTTGATGTAGAAGAGACATGAAGAAGAGGGGACACATGTTGATGTAGAAGAGACATGAAGAAGAGGGGACACATGTTGATGTAGAAGAGACATGAAGAAGAGGGGACACATGTTGATGTAGAAGAGACATGAAGAAGAGGGGACACATGTTGATGTAAGAAGAGACATGAAGAAGAGGGGACACATGTTGATGTAGAAGAGACATGAAGAAGAGGGGACACATGTTGATGTAGAAGAGACATGAAGAAGAGGGGACACATGTTGATGTAGAAGAGACATGAAGAAGAGGGGACACATGTTGATGTAGAAGAGACATGAAGAAGAGGGGACACATGTTGATGTAGAAGAGACATGAAGAAGAGGGGACACATGTTGATGTAGAAGAGACATGAAGAAGAGGGGACACATGTTGATGTAGAAGAGACATGGAGAAGAGGGGACACATGTTGATGTAGAAGAGACATGAAGAAGAGGGGACACATGTTGATGTAGAAGAGACATGAAGAAGAGGGGACACATGTTGATGTAGAAGAGACATGAAGAAGAGGGGACACATGTTGATGTAGAAGAGACATGAAGAAGAGGGGACACATGTTGATGTAGAAGAGACATGGAGAAGAGGGGACACATGTTGATGTAGAAGAGACATGAAGAAGAGGGGACACATGTTGATGTAGAAGAGACATGAAGAAGAGGGGACACATGTTGATGTAGAAGAGACATGAAGAAGAGGAGACACATGTTGATGTAGAAGAGACATGAAGAAGAGGGGACACATGTTGATGTAGAAGAGACATGGAGAAGAGGGGACACATGTTGATGTAGAAGAGACATGAAGAAGAGGGGACACATGTTGATGTAGAAGAGACATGAAGAAGAGGGGACACATGTTGATGTAGAAGAGACATGAAGAAGAGGGGACACATGTTGATGTAGAAGAGACATGGAGAAGAGGGGACACATGTTGATGTAGAAGAGACATGAAGAAGAGGGGACACATGTTGATGTAGAAGAGACATGAAGAAGAGGGGACACATGTTGATGTAGAAGAGACATGAAGAAGTGGATTTTGCATAATAGGTCCCCTTTAAGGTGGGTCCCAGATAGATACATTTAATAGTTGAATATTTATTTCCGTCTTTACTTTCCATTCTAGGTTTGTAATAGTCATTACTTCTTCCTTTTGCATTCGATGTATCTGAGACCCCTGCAACATCACTGATCAGATACAAAAAATGATGGCATTCTGACCTGAGAGTTTGCAGGACACAATGTGGACTTTTCAGTCCGGCAGAAAGAAGTGTCACTCCCGAATCGTGCAGGTCGTTGTCACTGAGGTCCAGCTCTCTCAGTTTAGATGACTGAGAGCTGAGGACAGAGGCCAGAGCTTCACACACGTTCTCTGACAGTTTACAGCCATTCATCCTGAAAAACATATATGTCAGACAATAAAGAAAAGTGAACAGATAACTCGTATGGGTTACAGCAGGGGTGTCCTCATAAGTTCAGTTATAAGTTAGCAAAATCAATCAAATGTAGGTCAATGATGCTTGTGAGTGTTGGCAGCTCATCCCTTAAAGCAGAAGCCTCAGATTGAGTATAGTAAGGAGAAATAGGAAGGGTGTATTTCAAGCTTGTTATGTAAATAAGTTATTGAGCTTTTTTCTTATCAACTAAGATTTGTTAAAAAATGTTTCCAACTTGAATTGACTGAATTTATTTGAAAAGTGGTCTCATTAACACATGAATACTACTGTGTATATATACTTATACATTTATATTTAAGAAGTACAATATAAGACAAGCACAAGTTTCATTTGTGGGCCATATTCCATTATACTTTTTGAATTTGCTAAGGGCGATTCAGAAGTGTGGTCAATAGTTTGGCCACCCCTGGGTTACAGTATAGTCATGTCGTTTCCTGTGCACATACAGTGATTTGTTCGAGGCCTTGACCACTGGCAACAGCCTCAGGAGACCCTCCTCAGAAGCAGAGTATTTCTTCAGGTCAAACACCTCCAGGGCTTCTTCCGATGACAGTAGGATGAAGACCAGAGCTGCCCAGAGAGCAGGGGACAGATTTCTTGTTGAAAGCCTTCCTGAACTCAGGTACTGTTGGATCTCGTCCTCTAGAGAATCATCTCTCAGCTCATTCAGACAGTAAAACAGATTGGTGCTCCGCTCTGACGATTCAGTCTCCCTAATCCTTTCCTTGATGGACTTGATTGTTTGATGGTTATCCTCGGAAAACTCTTTTGGGATCGTCAACAGGTCCTTGAGGAGATCCTGATTGGTCTGCAGGGAGAGGCCCAGGAGGAAGCGCAGGAACAAGTCCAGGTGCCCGTTTGAACTCTTTAAGGCTTTGTCAATGGCAATCTTGTGGACTTCTGTTATGCATTTCTTCTTTTTGCAAGGCATGCAAAGTTTTTCCAGTGTCAGCTTAGAGAGTACATTATTGTTGTTGTTAATGAATGACATGACCACATGAAGAGCAGCCAGATACTCCTGAAGGCTTAGGTGGACAAAGCTGAACATCTTGCCCTTGTCGTCTTTCTTCCACCTATGCTCCTCTTTAAAGACCTGGGTGAAAACTCCAGAGTACTCCGCAGCTCTACGGATATCGATGCCACTGCCTTTCAGGTCTTTCTGATAGAAGAGCAGGTGGCCTTTCTCCAGCTGGTGAAAAGCTAGCTTTGCCAATGACTGGATGTAATGAATGCTCTTTTTTGTGCCATGTTTCTTAGCTGTCAGGGTGATCTGAAACACCACGAATTCTGTGTACATCTCGGTCAGGGTTTTGGGCAGCTCTGCCTGTCCTCTCTTCTTCAAAACGTCCTTCAGAACTGTAGCAGTGATCCAGCAGAAGACGGGGATGTGGCACATGATGAAGAGGCTCCGTGATGCCTTGATGTGGGAGATGATTTTTCTCGATTGCTCTTCATCTGGAAACCTCTTCTTGAAATACTCCTCCTTCTGTGGATCAGTGAATCCTCTCACCACTGTCATGCATTGGACAAAGCGTTGAGGGATCTGATTGGCTGCTGCAGGCCGTGTGGTTACCCAGACGCGAGCCGAGGGAAGCAGTCTCCCCTCGATGAGCGCTGACAGAAGCGCATCCACTGAGGTTGACCGTGCCACATTAAATTCAGCCGGCATCTGTTCACTGCCAGTACATTCCAGCTGAAGGCGGCTTTCGTCCAGTCCATCGAACACAAAGAGAAGCTTGAATTCACTCTTGTTAAAATCACGGTTTCCCGATCCCTGTAGTTTTGTGAAGATCTCAGTAAGGTCCGTCTTGTTGATGTCTTTGGTTTCCCAGATGCATTTGTGGATTAGCTCAGCCAAGCGAACCCTTTCTCCCTTCAGTAAATTCAGTTCGCGGAAAGTGAAGTGAAATATAAGGTGAACATCTTGATTTGTTCTTCCCTTGGCCCAGTCCAACACAAACTTTTGCACGAGGAATGTTTTGCCAATTCCTGCTACTCCAGTCGTAAGGACTGTTCTTATGGGTTTGCTGTTTCCAGTAGGGCTATTGAAGATGTTACTTGGTTCAATTGGTGTTTCTGTGCCTGCTAACTTCCCTTTTACTCCAATCTGCATGACCTCGTGCTGGTCGTTGATGAGCACCTCCCCTCCAGGTGTGATGAACAGCTCTGTGAAGATGTCATCCAGACACTGATACTGATCCATTGTCTCTGTCATACCCCCAGGGGCACACGTAAAGGTGCTCTGGAGGTTAGATTGGAGTTTTTGTTGGAAAAGTATGATCTTTGTTTGAGGCGTTGGCACTGCAATCTTCTCATCTATGAGAATCAAAAATGAAATCAATGGTCAATTACAAAAAGTTGGTATCCAGTCTTATGAGCATAGGCCCATTGGGCGACATGGGGGAATACATCTGTACATAGTGGCTTTTAATCCTTGCTGGAGTTTACGATACATGGAAGTCACTGTTTGGTTGATACCCCAGTGTATGAGTCATGGTTTGGTGTGTATTAAGAAGAGAACAAATGGGGGTCTTAATACTAAGCTGTAATCAGAACATAGTCGGACAACGGACACTAGACTTTTTTTAAACTAAAAGTGAAAGTGTCTGCTACTTACTAAATTGCAGCTGGAGTCAGATTTCACTCAGTTGATGGACAAGAAATTGGCATAGAGTTTGACGTCAAAGCATTACGCGAAAAGGCCTTTGCATCCATATGTTGAGTGACACTAATAAAGTGAATGAGGCAAACTGTATTTCACAACCTTCCCCATTGGCATTGACAGCACTTGAATTATGTTTTGCGTTTTCATCCGGACAGAGATGATTTTCAAACTGTGCTTGTGACGACTGTGAATACCTTGTTTACCAAAATATCAGTTTAGGTTTTGACAAGGACGGAGAATGCTGCTTGTTGTTAAGGGAACATGTTTATGTAGGAGGCAGTGTTCATCAGCTTATGGTGCTAATACGTTTCTGGGGAAACTCGTGAACATTGGTTTCACACACTGTTAAAAATCTGCTCAAAGATTGTTGGTCAACCCTGTCTGAGACTTTATGACTTATGAGCCTATCATAACAACCTAATGAGGCTGTCCAACAACATCATCTCGGACCGAAACTATGTTCTGAACAGAGAATATGAACTGCTACCATCTAATGGAGATTCAATAAAGTCAGACTGAAGCATCCTTTGTGCTCCAGTCAATCCTCACAGTAAATACAGAGCTGAATCCAGATCAGATGCACGCTGAAGGCTCTTTGAGCAGCTTTTCTGTTGCCGTCTGGCAGACGTTACCGCAGCATCCGGGCAAGGACAAGAAGATTCGGAGACAGTTTCTTCCCGCGGGCAGTGAGACTGTTAAAAAATTGAACTGTTGAAACAACTTCAAACATTCAACTGCTACTCAGTAGTATGTATCTAATACCTAATATATATATATCATTCCAATAACTTGTATATAGACTCATACTGCACTATTCCACATCATAACTTTATTTCATTTTTATAACTATTATTATTTTTGTATTGCTCTTGCTCTTATTGTTATTATGTTATGTTATTATGTTGCATTGTTGGAGAAGCCTGTGACATAAGATTTTCAACTGCATAATTACTCTGTAGCTATGTCAGATTGACAATAAAGAACCTTGAACCTTGAACCTTGAACCTTTCTCTCACTGATTGTGCTGTTATGTTAAATGTTTTTCATGTATTGTGTCGTGATATCTGTCTATGTTGATGTTACACATGGAGCTGCTGTGATGCAAGTCACATTTCAGACTTGATCTGACCATTAAAGTATTATCGTATCGTATCTTATCATATCATATCTTATCGTATCGTACATTACGTGCATTGAGCTACGGCATAACCCAGTCTGAATCCATCGTCAGTCAGTACCTGTTCTGGGACTCCTGTCAGTTGGAGGTTGAGGAAGAGGAGAAGACTGTGGTTCAATGGGAGAAGTTGTTGCGATCTTTGTAGTCTCCACAACAACACTGGCATCCCCTAAAAATGATCGGGTACATGAGATATTTAGTAAATCAAAGACTGACTGTTTACATTTCAAATAAAAAGTGATACTCATAGCTTTTGCAACGACTAGATTTTCATGGCCTTGTTCATGACACAAATGGGTCATATTGTGAGAACAGAAAATCATCTTCTAGTGTTAGGGTTAATGTCTTAGCATTTTGAAGGATATCTAATGTGTCTGAATGCTGAAATCTCTGCATCAATACATTTAGTTGTTGCTTTCCCACATCCCTTACCTTTTAGTTCTGAGCTTCTCTTTGCCAACGTCTGTGCCAAATCGTTCCTGCCGATATTCCCTAAAATCTTCGTGGCCACTTCCACAGCCTGTTGGTTGTATTTCTGCACCATCACATTCACTGTCTCCTGCCTCTCTGCATCTTCCAGGCAGGAGACAGGGATCGGGGGAAAGCCATCGGGAACGTCGTTCAGAAGACGAAACTGGAAAGATTTTAGCTCCTTTTGAAGCAAATCTTCCAGCGTTTCCAAAAGCAGCACTTTAACTGTCGCCATGTCTGATTCCTGTTAAAGAGAGATATTTAAAGAATATTCATGCGATTCTTTTCAGTGGGTAGATTAAAGATTGATCTGTTTTACCATTGTGTACCCAGGTTTTTATTTCATTTCATTTTTACTTGTTCCGTTCATGGTATGCACAACTTAATGTATAACAATTATTTACAAAACATGTCTCTGTAAACACACCATTGACCGAAAAGAAGCAGGGAGAAGAAAAATAATCTTATATTACCTGACCCTTATATTACTTAAAGGGGACCTATCATGCAAAATGCACTTTTGTACGTCTTTTCTACATGAATATGTGTCCCCGGTGTTCCAGGGAACTCACCAAGTGTCAGAAAACACAACCCTCTCTATTTTCCTCCATACCCAAATCTCTAAAAAAGGGGCTGCAACGGATCTGATAAAAACTGATCCAGATTTGAACACTGTCCTGACGTCAGGACGGTGACGCTACGGCTATTGGGCCAACTCCACCAATCAGGAGGAGACAGCCACGGCCATTGCCGTTCGAAAGCGCTGGAGACGCTGTAGTACATATGCCAGGCCTCTAGATGGTGCTGTTCTCACTGAATCTGCCCTTGCTAAAACAGAGCTAGAAATTGTCAAATTGAGCGAAATGAGGCATGGCTAAAATGCATGATCTGTTTGGTATTTTGAAAAAAAAAAAAGTATAAATATGCCTTATATAGGTATGGTCCTACACTATATTATTAAAATATAGCATGATAGGTCCACTTTAAATGTAGCAATATATGTTTCTGTTTACCTGTTTTATTGCGTTGCACTGTTGGAGAAGCCTGTGACCTAAGATTGTCATTGATATAACTATGTTCGTATGAAAAATAAAGAACCTTGAACCTTGAACCTTGAAAAGTGCAACACCCTATTATATCATTTATCATATAATGTTTAGTCACTCATAAGTTAGTCTTGACTACTGTTGTTGAGCATCAAAGTTGTTGTTTTTAAAAAACTATATGTGACACAAGACGATGGATTTTTTAGACGACAAAAACTGTGAAAAGCACTTTCTGGTAGCTTACAGTCAGCCACAAGGTACCTATTACTATCCGCTGGTTAATCATCTGTTTTACTCTAAATGGAACCATAACTCAGGTTTTAGAGACAAATATTTGGTAAAACAGTTTTAGAGTGCATGATTTGTATTGTGGTCTGGGAGTTTCCAGATGTTGACTCTTCCTGGAAGAAAAATGTCCGTGTTGCTTAGGAATGTTTTCCCGGAACGGAGGAGGGATGCGTTATCTTATTTCTCCTCTCCTGTTTACTTGTTGAGATGACCCGAAGTCTGCGATTAATAATCTCTTATCTGAAGTTGCAGCCATAAAAGACATGACTGTCTCTTACTGTAACCAATATGACTCAAATGTCAAACACAACAACGACACGATAGAGATATACACAGTTAGACTCTGAGAGAATGTGAAAAAGGACTAGTAAACAACCTTAAAGAATATATATTGGTTATAATGGGTTAAAGCATGTTTGACAGTTAACTATTGAGATGTAATACCATTGTCTCAGTCAACATTTGAATGTAGTTGTTAAAGGAAGTTGGCCTCATGAAGAATACTGTTTTTCAATGAGTTCAATTCCACAATGTGTCTTGTCTGTAGTAAACATTGGAGGCTGACGTTTAACAAAGGTTACATTTCTGGTTTCAGTCGTCCCAGTGCATTGTGACCAGCCAATGATGTGAGTTAACATTAATAATACGAACTATACCAACTCATACAGGAAAAGTGTTGCGAAAATGCGCTAAAAAGTACCTCCAACATCAAAGAGAGTCAAACAAAGAAGAAATGATTCACTTACTCAAGTTGTTCCAGATCTCATCCCAGTAGGTTTGTCGTTTAAAACAACAAATACAAATAAATGATCTGCTCGACCTACGAAGGCTACGTTTGTGACCAACTATCTGAGAGACTCGATCATTTCTCTCCTTCCTGTAACACTATGACTTTTAGAGACTGACTGTCTTTAATGACTTTTTACGACAAGTCAAAGTCCTTAACTCTAACGGTATTAAATCAACAAAAACCACCTGACGTCAATGTGTTGGAAATTACATAATGACATAACTGGATTAAAGCCAAACGGTCTATGATCAGTAGCTGCTCAGTACAATGACTTTTTACACTGTACAGATGAAACAAACAAACACACACACGCACACACACACACACACACACACACACACACGCACACACACACACACACACACACACACACTCACACACACACACACACACACACACACACCACACACACACACACACACACACACACACACACACACACACACACACACACACACACACACACACTCACACACACACACAGTTATGAGTCTACAGTAATTTTGTTCAGTGAGGTCGGATTAATCGGAGCCTCCGGCTGCAGCAGAAACAACCTTAACCATCCATCAGCTCTGACACCTGATCTGATATAATTATTACTCACACACACACACACACACACACACACACACACACACACACACACACACACACACACACACACACACACACACACACACACACACACACACACAAATGTAATCTCTAGCTAGTAATCTCGATTTCTCTTGAGAAAACCACCATGAACATTTCAATTGAACTCACTTCTCTCTTGTGCTGCAGGTGTACAATTAAAAAAGGATGATACTCCTAGAGACTAGTAGTATGAAAAGTACTCATAACACAGGATGAATGTTATATTGTAGACGTGAGAGACAGACACACACCTCTGCAGACAGACAGGAAGTTAATCTGTGTGAGATAAGACTCTCTCTAAATCTTTGAGCTCTGGAGGAAAAACCTGAAATCCAGACTATCATATTTCCATAATCTGCAGCGTCTTCTCACCAACACGCTCCCCACACACTCATCATCTACATTCCCATCATGCACCTGGCCTCTGACACATTACCATAATCCATCAGGCCTGTGCAGACTCTCGGCTGCGGAGAAACGCTGACACTTTCTGCAGGTGAGGATCTCACAGCTCACACGTTGGGGTATAAATAACCATTCGTGCAGAAAATGAAGAATATAATTACCTCACAAAGTCCAAACGTGTAAAGTACATCCATCACAACCATATTATGTCAAATGAAGGCAAAACAAGTTTATTTGTAGCTCATTTTAACGACTAGGTTGCAAACGAGCTACAAAGACCGAATCCTTTCCATCAGGAGAAACTTTTAGTTAAAGCTGCGCATGTTTTGTTGTTTTGGCAGATTTGTGTTTTTATCTTTGAATCGTTTCTGAAACGGCAGCGTGTTTCTTCAGATGGAAAAGGCCACGGCAACAAGGCAATTTAAGCACTTTTAAATAAGCATTAAAAGAATCGAGACCAAGTGGAAAAAGAAACACATTTAAAAACATCTAAGAACATGAACTAAGGACGCAAGAAAAGAGAAATAAAAGCAAGCAAAATATAGTTAAAAAGTGACAATGTAAGCAGCGGCAGTGGTTCAGTCTGTAGGGGATTGGACTTTGGACCGAAGGGTCGCCGGCTCACGTCCCGATCGGACCAAAACAATAGGGAGTGTGGACTGGTACTGGAGAGGAGCCAGGTCACCTCCTGGGCCACTGCCGAAGTGCCCTTGAGCAAGGCACCTAACCCGCGCCGGCTAGACTGGCTGCCTCCGCTCTGACCTCTCACCTGCATGTGCCTGTGTGCATATAACTGTGTGTGTATATGTATGTGCATGATGTACAAAGTGTGTACTGTATGACCTGTATAAAAACGCATGTGTGTGTACGACCGAGTGGAAACTACATTTCCCCCTCTGGGATTATTAAAAGTCCATCTTCTTCTTCTTCTTCTTCTATAAATAGTTATTTTATTTAAATAACAGAAAAGGATCAATTCTTCAAAGGAAAGCCCAAAAAAAGGCATTGAGTTGAAATGTACTCTAACCTTTACTTTGGGTTTCTTTACCTGTTCTTTTCTATGAAACTGTTCAAATGTGTAATTATCTACGCTCTCTGCTCTTAAATGGAAGGTAAGAAGAGACTCTGATTCTTTGTTTCCAGGTAAATGAAACAGTATGTCCTGCAGCTCTTCATTACAGAGTGAACATGTGAATCAGCGGCTCTGTGTTTCTTTAAACGAGCTGCGTCAGAGGTTTGTTTCAGTAACGCTGTTCCTGTCGCTCATCCCTGCAGCTTCATTAACTTCCTGTTTCTGAGCCTCGCCGCTCATCTGCCTCACCGTGTCTGTTTTAAATGAGCTGTCAATCATCCGGACGCCACCCCCGAGCCACAATTACTGCGACATTATTACCTCAGCGTTCAACACGGAGGATTAAACAGGTTTCAGTGCTGTCTGTTCACAGAGGAGGCAGAACACGACACCTGATCACAGGGGAGGAAAGAGGACAATATACGCTTGATTCAACAGAAATTAGATACAAAAATATTAGGGCTGTCAGTCGATTAAAATATTTCATTTTGTATCTGTTCTAAATGCACCTTAGAGGAATATTTTTCAAGTTTGTAATGGACAAATATGCTTTATGCAAATGTTTGTTTATTATCTTTGGAACAATGACAAATATTCTCCTGAATATTCTCAACACAACAACCTCTCTCTCTCTCTCTCTCTCTCTCTCTCTCTCTCTCTCTCTCTCTCTCTCTCTCTCTCTCTCTCTCTCTCTCTCTCTCTCTCTCTCTCTCTCCTGTGTACTTCTCTGCACTGAGCCAGTTGCTCAAACAGACATGCCTGTGTACAGTTGTCGGTGAAATGCCGCTCCTCTGTCTTCATACCAGTCAAAGCATGCTCCATGCTCCATATGTAGCTCTCGGCAAAATAACCTAAATATATAGTATTACGTTCTCCTCAAGAACTCTTACAACTCAATCTAAGTTCCTTAATCTTTCTCGGGGCCTGTTCAACTTCCTCAAGGACTAAAATGTCCTAAAGAATCTCCAAAAAAGACTCAAGGACTCTTCCAATCAACTTCTTCAAGGTATCCTACAACCTCCTTTATATCTACAACCTTTTCAACGACTCAAATGATCCTTGAAAGCTACTGAAAAAACATTTCAACCTCCTCAAGAAAACGTATAACCTCCTAGAGCAGACGTGTCAAACTCAAGGCCCGCGGGCCAAATGTGGCCCGCCACGTCATTTTATGTGGCCCGCGAGAGCTTAAAAGGTCTGATTGTCTAAAAATAAATAAGTCAAATGCGTGCAGTGACCAAAAACTACATTTCCCACAATACATGCCGATTATGTTACCCGCGATGTGACGGCATCCCGCCACTAGACTGCAGTGTTTCCACATCGATGCGATTTTCCCAACAAGTGGAATTGAGAAATACAAATAATGATCCCAAAATGTCCAGGAAGAGAAAAATTGATGCAGATGGAAGGGTGTTTCAAGAAAGATGGGAAGGCGAATACATGTTTGTGCTTCAAGGAGAAAAACCGGTATGTCAAAGAGTACAATCTACGTCGGCATTTTGAGACCAAACACGGAGCTAAGTATGCCAAAATTAGCCATCAAGAAAAGCAACAAATTGCCCAAGAATTAAAAGGCAAACTGCGATCGCAGCAGAATGTGTTCGCGAAAGCCACAACCAAAAACAACGCGGCAGTGAAAGCTAGCTTTGTTGTGGCTGAAGAAATCGCCCGTGCTTCAAAGTCTTTTTCAGAGGGAGCGTTTTTGAAGCAGTGCATGCTGAAGGTCTGTGAGCAGGTGTGTCCCGACCAGATACAGACTTTTAAAAATGTCAGTTTATCAAGAAACACTATCGCGGACCGAGTTAAGGAACTAGCAGGAAACCTGGCAACACAGCTGGCCGAAGAGACACGCAGCTACATAGCTTTTTCATTAGCTGTTGATGAAAGCACAGACACCACGGATACAGCGCAGCTATCTATTTTTATTAGAGGCGTGAAGTCGGACCTCTCTGTCACTGAGGAGCTGTTGGATGTGGCTGCCATGCATGGGACCACAACGGGACGGGACATTTTTGATGCGGTGGAGAAGTCCGTCAGTAAAAACGCATTGCCCTGGGAAAACTTGGTGGGATTAACTACAGACGGTGCACCTGCAATGTGTGGAAGAAAAGTGAGCTTGGTTGGACTAATGAAGGAGAAAATGCAAGAAAGTAACTGTCACACGCCTCTGATAACATATCATTGCATTATCCATCAAGAAGCTTTGTGCGGGAAGGTGCTGGGGATGGATGATATAGTGACCACGGTCATGAAGACAGTGAACTTCATTCGGGCGCGTGGCCTGAATCATCGTCAGTTCCAGCTGTTCTTGCAGGAGATGGGCTCGGAGCACGGAGACGTGCCGTACCATACAGAAGTAAGGTGGCTGAGTAGGAGCAAAGTCCTCAAACGATTTTTTGAGCTTAGGGAAGACATTGCTCTTTTCATGCAGAGTAAAGGGAAACCCTTGTCTGAACTGTCAGATCCAAACTGGCTGTGCGACTTTGCTATGTTGTGTGACATAACCGAGCATCTCGCCCAACTGAATCAGAAGCTGCAGGGACGCAAACAAGTCATCACGCAGATGTCCGACACGATCACGGCTTTCCAGCGTAAACTTGACCTATGGATGTGCCAAGTGAAACAGGACAATCTTGCCCACTTTCCTGTTTGTCAGAGCATCTCAGCCTCATGTCCCGGTACTTTCTCATGTGCTCAGTTAGCTACCAAACTGAGCCTGTTGATGAATGAGTTTGATCGGCGCTTCTCTGACTTCAGAGCACAGCACTCTGGATTTGCCATCTTTGCTAGTCCTTTCACCACCGACGTGTGCACTGCACCCCAACACCTTCAGATGGAGTTAATAGAGCTTCAAAGCGATAGTGGCCTGAGAGCAAAGTTCCAGGATGCTACAATCCAGGACTTTTACCGTCTACTGCCCCCTGCTTTCATGCCACAGCTTCGACTTCATGCTGCCCGTGTTCTGTCTATGTTTGGGAGCACCTATCTGTGCGAACAGATGTTTTCAATAATGAATCTAAACAAAAACAAGCACAGATCACGCATCACTGACGACAACCTCCACGCTGTTCTACGGATTGCTACAGCACAGGACCTAAAACCAGACATTGACACACTGGCCACGGAAAAACGGTGTCAGACATCTGGTCAGAAAACACATTGGTAAGCATTTGAAAAAACCTAATAAAATATAATAAAATGCAATTCAACCAAGAAGAAGAATAGTTAAACTATGTGCAATGTAATGATTGTGCTTGCATTTTGTTTTGTGTTTGTTATTTTCAGAACATGATCAATGGATGAGGATGGTGGAGAGGGGATCCACATGGTGTGTTCAAGGACAGGCAGCATCTCCTCATCAAAAACTAACCTAAAAACTTGACCAATATAGTTGTGGACTGAGACAACCCTTATTTTGTTATTTTGAGTTTATTACATACTACTTTATATGTGTAGCAATGTATTTAGTGTTTGCAGGTTTTATGTGTTTATGCAGACACATGTTTACTGTAATCAAACCATCTCTCATTAGTTGGATGTATGCCCCCTGCAAGGCTGTGTGCAGCCATTTGTTTTTGTAAAATGCTACATCTGTCACACATGTTCTTAGCAGCTCACAATTGTTGGTTTTACAGTTATTTGTTATTTCAAGTTTTGAACAAAGTTAATGTCATAACTTGTGTTTTATGTTATTTTTCTTTATTCACTTGGATAGTTTGATCGTTGATTGATGGAGTAATGTGGGTTTCATAACCTGACAAATTAAAA
>NW_022987642.1:360000-407893 GCF_902827165.1 Trematomus bernacchii
TTAGTCGGCATTATGAAACAAATCTCTGGATTTAAGCTTTAAGAGACAACAACAGCAATAACGGACAGGAAATAACTTTATTGACACTGCTGTGCAAACAAACACAACACAAAAACAAGGAAGCAGACATCTCAGGTGCCCTACAGTCTAAGTGAAGTCTGCACATTATTCATGTACTGGTCCTCTGTCTGTTCTATTGTATTCTACCTCCTTTACATTTTTTAAATATATTTTCCTCAATTTCTTTAAATTCTGGATATAATTTTCCACATAGTTTATAACAATGTTCTACATATGATTTTATGTTTCTCACATATATACACATTTTTTCAGGCTTTACTCGCATACTCCCATTATTCCCTAATTTTTTTTAATCAGATTTTTCTTCTCTTATTTTCTAACAATTATCTTTTGTCAAATATTCTTTAAGCATTTTTCTGGTATTTTCTCAAACATTTTGGGATATATTTTTAGCACTTTACTGCTGTAGATGTTTTAGGATGTGCTCATTTTAACACCTTTTATAGACTGATGGGCAGTTCAATTATTACACTACTTAGTAAGTTACTGGTGATATTTATCCTGCCTTCAAGTCACATTATTTACATAAAACATTGGTGATAAATACATGATACTTAAATATCCGTTTTAAGAAATCTGTGTGAATGAAACGCTGATGCCCCTTTCACACCAACGCGGTTCCCGTTCTAGCTCCGAGCTTTTCTGGTTCGGAACCGGTTTTTCTTTTCAGCCCCCGCTTTGTTCACACCGCCCAGAGCCCGACTGGTGCTGCGTCATGACATCACCGTTTACGTCGCTGATTTTCTCCCCAACGGGCCGGGTCGATGATCGTGTTGCTTTTAATCATACGAAGCCAGATTAAATTAAATAACTACTTCTCAACCCTTGTACTTTTCTCCAGAGTGCCGTGGTTCATTGTTTATTAATGTGTTTCAGCGGCATGTACCGACCGCTGCAGTGCTGCCCGCTGTTTGGCATCACAACGCTGTTATGAAAGTTTCTCTGGTATAAAATGGGTGATGTTAGCATAGCAACCAAAGCTAAACGGACTATCTTGACCACATGTTGCTACCTTATTGTGGCATAAGCCGGCACATTTTACCGGCGTATTTTTCATTATGATTCTACTTGTGATAGTCGGACATGACAACCTGTGCAGCCCATGTATTGATTCCATCCGATAGCTGCTATAATAACAAACAAAACGTCTGCCTGCTCTCCACAATGATCAATAACAGCGAACGGATGGTCAAAGTAAGGTACAAATAAACAGAATCACACGAAGCCTGGTTAGTGTTGCCTGACTTTATAAAGCGTGTTTTTTTTTAATAAGTGTGTGGTTGCCTTCTAGTCACTTTGCTCAGCGCTACTGCTGGTTACAACTTTCATTTGCCGTACTCGCCTTAACTGTTATTGCTCAGGTTGATCCCGCCTCATGCGGTTCTTGCTTCTAGACCGACAATTTTTTGGTGCTTGAAAAGCAACGGTTTTCGGAGCTCAGAGGCGGCTCCGCTGCGGTGTGAACAGGAAAAAGCGGTGCTTTTCAGGCTCTCGCTCCGAACCGGGCTCTGGAACCGCGTTGGTGTGAAAGGGGCATTAGTGACCCCCGACCAGCATCTGGTAACTGTGGTGACGGCCTACTGCTGCTCACACTGTGGGTGTGTGTGAGTGTGTGAGTGAGAGTGTGTGTGAAAGTCAATGGAAATGTCCTTAAATAGACAAGTCACGCCTGGACACACACACACAGGCAGCAAACAGAGTCAGTGGAGTGTGTCTGGTCAGAGGAAACTTCCAGAAAAAGACCTTTTCATTGAGAACACACACACACACACACACACACACACACACACACACACACACAGCAGGAATGTAGCCTCTGTGGAATCGTTGAAAAGGTATCGTGTGTGTGTGTGTGTGTGTGTGTGTGTGTGTGTGTGTGTGTGTGTGTGTGTGTGTGTGTGTGTGTGTGTGTGTGTGTGTGTGTGTGTGTGTGTGTGTGTGTGTGTGTGTGTGTGTGTGTGTGTGTGTGTGTGTGTGTGTGTGTGTGTGTGTGTGTGTGTGTGTGTGTGTGTGTGTGTGTGTGTTTAATCTCCTGTGAGAATAACAAACAGACTTTATTCTGTTCTCTTTATCTCACATCTTATTTCTGATACACTCTGCTATAAAGGGTTCATCCCACCCTGCAGCACAAATAAAACACACACGGATGTTTTGGGTATTCTTGGAGTGTCAGTGTCGGCGGTCGTGGAGCTAAAAATGTTTAAATCAGGGTGGAGAAATCCTCCAAGAACATCCTCTCTTGGGAAGCATCAAGACATTTGGTTAATCCTATGAAGTCGCTCAGGGATTATAATAAAAAACACGTCCTAAATTCATTTTCACATGTGAATCAAATCTAATCAAATCAAAGTTTATTTATAAAGCCAAATGTCACCCAACGCGTTTGTCTCAGTGGACTTTACAGAATGAAACAAACAACAACAGGAAAGACAATAAGAAATACAATAACATTAAATAGCTTGAAATGTAGGAACCAGGAGGACGAACATTTTAAAAGTGCACACATTTATTTGATTAACTTTTTCCACATGTGCATTAGATCTCAGTTCTCACATTCATTACAATCATCTTTTTTAACATAAAAAATTAAATAAAACCACATTTTATCATGTGAAAATATAAAATATAAGATAATTCAGAGTTTTGTCTGCACCAACCGGAGCGTTGTGCCCTCAAACCAAAATGCAGATTTTCCCCTTAAAATGTTAACGTGATGCCAGAAAACAATATTTCTGTTCGTCAAAAACTGTATAATTCCTCCAGAAATCTGAGTATCAAACAGAGCGTCAGAGACAGCTTTGTTTTCACGGAGAATCATTATGGGATGGATGTCCGGTGGGTCTGCAGCAGCTGGCACTGAAACTGAGATTTCTGAGTTTCTTTTACGGTCCTTTTTTCTGTAGAGGAAGTAAAGAAACCGTAACTCTGGATTTATTTGTTGTTTGAGGTGCGATATGTGACTCAGAAGCTTTAAGACATGAAGACACTATTATTCTCCAATAACAATGTTCACTAGTAGAAATAAAACACTAGTTCACATCTGAAATTTGCATCCACACTGCTCTGAAATAATGCTGCTCCAAAAACAACTTAAACAATAATGAAAACAAGCTGTTTTCACTTTAAATAAGTACAAAAATCTGACAATAGAACAAGTGAACATTAGCTTGGTAAGAGTTCTTGAAATAAGAAGGGATATTTAGATAAATCACATCTTGTAATTAGCTGGCAGAACTCATTTTGAACTATATTTGACCAGAATCAGGACATGTTGTGTGACAAAATAAGCCGTGAATGCTCAAAAGTTTTCTGTGTTCTGATGTTAGTTGGTGATTTTCTAATAAATAAGTAAAGAAATATGTGTTTCATCTGAGATACGACTCAAAATAAGATTATTTGACTTAACAAGATGATGCATTGTCTAAAAACAAGACCTGATATCTCACTGCAGTGTTACTTCTGAAGTTATTATGTCTTATATCAGGTGGAGAGACATATTCTGACTAGATGTTAGACACATATACTGGGCAAGATTTTGAGTTTTCGTAGTGCTTATATTTGAATTTTCCCCATGTGACCTGAACCAAATGAGTTTCCCTTGATAATACCACATTTGCGTGAGGTGCTCACTTCCCTTTCTGTATGTTCTCTATTTATATAAATATCTCTAGAAAAAGGCGTTTGCATGTTTTTGGTACGCGCTCATCTGAAACTGTACTGTTTAGGAAACACTTTCAAAACAAAGGAAGCACACAAAGGAAGCAAACGTCCGCGACACGAGAGAACATCAGACCCTCGTTAAGGGAGTGGAGGATGTTTCTGTAGAAGTAAAAACATTGCGTCTCGACAGAATAACAGAAGCAGGAATGCAGTCTGCCGTGTTAGAAAATAATATTCTGTGAGAGTAATAATGAGTCTGCTCCTGAGAGGTGGTTTGTACAAATGTCAAATAAAACAGACACCTTTTGACAGCTTTAGACTCACCTCCAAAACGCTCTGGGTTTACTGGAAGCTGATCTTATCTGTTTGCACGTCAACTAACGTCGACTAACAGTATATTTTCATGTCTGTTGAAGGAAATGTGTGTCCTTTAGTTTGTCAGTAAACCGGTTTTACCCTTAGGTTAAACAGCGCTACATTTGGTGACTTACTGATTTATTGTTGATTCATCTCCACATATTAACACCACTTTATGATTTATGAAGTAAAAAGCTAACGTTAGGCTATAAAGGAACTACAGCAGGGTCACATGACTTCACGTCACCATCGCTAAGCTAAAGGTGGCTAATGTTGGGCTATAAAGGAACTACAGCATGGTCACATGACTTCACGTCACCACCGCTAAGCTAAAGGTGGCTAATGTTGGGCTATAAAGGAACTACAGCAGGGTCACATGACTTCACGTCACCACTGCTAAGCTAAAGGTGGCTAATGTTGGGCTATAAAGGAACTACAGCACGGTCACATGACTTCACGTCACCACCGCTAAGCTAAAGGTGGCTAATGTTGGGCTATAAAGGAACTACAGCGCGGTCACATGACTTCACGTCACCACTGCTAAGCTAAAGGTGGCTAATGTTGGGCTATAAAGGAACTACAGCACGGTCACATGACTTCACGTCACCACCGCTAAGCTAAAGGTGGCTAATGTTGGGCTATAAAGGAACTACAGCATGGTCACATGACTTCACGTCACCACCGCTAAGCTAAAGGTGGCTAATGTTGGGCTATAAAGGAACTACAGCAGGGTCACATGACTTCACGTCACCACTGCTAAGCTAAAGGTGGCTAATGTTGGGCTATAAAGGAACTACAGCACGGTCACATGACTTCACGTCACCACCGCTAAGCTAAAGGTGGCTAATGTTGGGCTATAAAGGAACTACAGCGCGGTCACATGACTTCACGTCACCACCGCTAAGCTAAAGGTGGCTAATGTTGGGCTATAAAGGAACTACAGCAGGGTCACATGACTTCACGTCACCACCGCTAAGCTAAAGGTGGCTAATGTTGGATCTATTGTGTGGGTTTAACATGAAAAAGAACAGTGTGTGTGTGTGTGTGTGTGTGTGTGTGTGTGTGTGTGTGTGTGTGTGTGTGTGCTAAACAAAGCAGGGTGTGCATGTGTGTGCACTGTGCAGCTGAGCAAATTCTTCTTCCTACACACACACACACACACACACACACACACACACACACACACACACACACACACACACACACACACACACACACACACACACACCCTGCTGTGTTTAGCTCAGGATGTGTTTTTGTTTCCGGAGACATTTTATCTGTTGCTAAAGTGAACGTTAGCTTACATCAGCTAATGCACAGCTACATAAACACTCCGCAGCAGTGCATTCTGGGTAGTATAAACTTGTTTGAAGTTAGAGGGGGATCTGCTCTTTCTTCATCTGTTTCTAATGGAAACATAGGAGCTTTAATTAAAACACTTCATCTTGAAAGAGTAACCTGCCATGATTTATGGAGCTGAGTTATGACGTAGACGACTTTTAAAGGGATTCTTCACCCCTAACAGGACCATTGTTTATAAAAGACTCACCCCATGTTACCTTGAGTTCTTCAAAAACACATTTTTGTCTCACACAGTGAACAAAGTAAGGTACAAATGTGTAAATCCTTTTTTTAAATTAGTTTTTATATATAGTTTCATTTCCAAAAGTTCCAGTATTTTCCGAAATAGTGCATTTGTCAGGGACTATTTTCAGCGGCGGATGTATATACAGTTGGTGCTATAGTGAGTATTTGTGGCAGTAGGATGGTGTGTGTGTTAATAATGAAAAATAAATGGCTCCCAGTGCAGCAGTAATGTCTTTTTTTATAGTTTTGGGAGAACAATAACAAAGATGTAGTCGATGTAGATGGGTTCTTTTTACTACATTCATTATTTGTACATCTGTTTTTTGTAGTTTGTTGTTTGATTATATTTTTACTGCACTGTTAGTGTATAGTTTTATTGTTATAATGGTTACTTTTATTATTATGCTGCTTTGTTTATTGTTTATCTTTTGTATCTCTGGCACAATAATTTGGGATAAATAAAGTCCTAGTGTACAGTTCAGATATTAATACACACACAGTACTTGTTATAGATATATTTAGTAGTTTTTTTTTGACTGCACGTGGGTTTCAGTGGAGAGAAAAGAGGAGTGTTTGGAGAAAACTAAATGATGTCCGGAGGCTCCGCTAGTCCAAACCTGTGTGTTGTGCTTTTGTACACACACTATAATACATACATACACACACACACACACACACACACACTGTTAAAACACACGATTCACCTTTCCCACCCTTCTCTCTTTCTGCCTCCTGAGGCTCTCATTCATTCACAAAGTTCTTAGAAAAACAGCCTCTGACGTGTCTCTGGATTGTGTTTCGATTCCTCGCTGAGTCACAGAGAACGAGCATCCAGCTGAAGGTCGTGTCCTGTCATGTTAAACAACTACCAACAGATGTTAGGTGGAGGAATGAATGGATTAGAGTGTGCAACTGAACAGCAGTGACAAGAGGAATTTAATACAAGACATAAGGTGTGTTCATTACAAAGCACCAGACTTCATTCATATTTAAATTAAGTGAGATCCAGAAATAGTTGGTTTCTGGATAGTGGTTGGATAGTGGTTGGTTGGTTTGTCCGTTGGTTGGTTTGTTGATTGGTTCTTCTATTGGTTGGTTGGTTGGTTGGTTAGTTGATTGGTTAGTTGATTGGTTTGTTGTTGGTTGGTTGGTTGGTTGGTTGGTTGGTTATTTGATTGATTAGTTGGTTGGTTGGTTGGTTGGTTGGTTATTTGATTGATTAGTTGGTTATGTAGTCTGTTGGTTGGTTGGTCAGTTGATTAGTTCTTAGATTGGCTGATTGGTTGGTTGGTTGGTTGATTTGTTGGTTGGTTGGTTGGTTCTTCGATTGATTCTTCGATTGGTTGATTGGTTTGTTATTTAATTGGTTGGTTGGTTGGTTGGTTGGTTGGTTGGTTCTTCGATTGATTCTTCGATTGGTTGATTGGTTTGTTATTTAAGTGGTTGTTTGGTTGATTTGTTTGTTATTTTATTGGTTGGTTGGTTATGTAGTCGGTTTGTTGGGTCGATTGTTTGGTTGTTTGGTTGGTTGATTGGTTTGTTGGTTGGTTTGTTGCTGTTTTTTTAGTTGGTTGGTTGGTTGTATGGTAAGGCAGTTGGTTGGTTGGTTGGTTGTCAGATTTGATCACCCAAATTATACTTTTGGTCAAATTCAACTTGTATTAGGTTGTAAGCAAATAAGTCTGACGATTAAAACATCCAAAATGTCCTAAGCTATGTATATTAAGCATTTATCCAGTCGATTGCGCCCTCTGTAATAGATAAAGTAAAATGGTTGACCTTGTCGACTACAACCCAGACACTATTTTTAACTGTCTTTATTTATACACTACCTGATGTGCATTCTGGGGAGAGTTTAGTTTTTAGCCTTTGTAATAACTTTAAATGTATAAAATAAATAAATAAATGTTTTTAAGGAAATGTATGAATGTTTAGTTATCTCTTTTTTCTTCTGATTCTTCACATCATTTCTTGTACCATGATTCACTACACTCTGCATTTAGCTCGACCAATTCAGGATAAACCCAAATCACTCGATCCTAAAAAAGTCCAAATGGCCTTTGAAGAACAATATAAACACCTAGATTTCTTAAGTGAAAATCCACAAAAGGATAACTGCTGTGACACCCACATTGATCCACATCCTAATGTTTACAGTAACCTAAAAGGAAACTGCAGCTACTACAGTGATAAACTCTTCAATACACAACTCTTTATGCAAACAGTGGAAAAATCGAACTATTCCTTGAACTCATAAATAGATCCTTTGATATCATTGCTATGTCTGAGACCTGGCAAACTGAACTGAAAAACTACCGAATGATATGCCTTTCCACATGAACCGTAAACTCCAAAGAGGTGGAGGGGTTTCATTGTTTGATGTGTGTGTGTTTGCAGGTTCTCGGCCGGGTGTTGCTGCTCCAGCTGATCGATGACTTTGTGCGCGGATACAGAAACAACGAGGGTTGGTCGGTGAAGTTACTGAACAGCACCCGCATCCACATCCTGCCGACGATGAACCCCGACGGCTTCGATGAGTCAGACACTGACTGTCTGTTCAGCCAGGGCAGGTACACATGACGAACAACAGAGACCTATCAGGAAATCTGCACTTCTAGTGAGATTTTAAAGGTCACCTATTATACAAAATCCACTTCTGGTTCATTGGTTGGTTTGTTATTTAGTTTACAGTCACGGTAAAAGCCTGTGTGTGTGTGTGTGTGTGTGTGTGTGTGTGTGTGTGTGTGTGTGTGTGTGTGTGTGTGTGTGTGTGTGTGTGTGTGTGTGTGTGTGTGTGTGTGTGTGTGTGTGTGTGTGTGTGTGTGTGTGTGTGTGTGTGTGTGTGTGTGTGTGTGCGTGTATGTGCATGTGAGTGTGAGTGTGTGCATACATGTGTGTGTGTGCGTGTATGTGCATGCGAGTGTGTGTGTGTGTGCATGTGTGTGAGTGTGTGTGTGTGTGTGTGTGTGTGTGTGAGTGTGTGTGTGTGTGTGTGTGTGTGCGTGTATGTGCGTGTGTGTGAGTGTGTGTGTGTGTGCGTGTGTGTGTGAGTGTGTATGTGCATGCGTGTGTGTGTGTGTGCGTGCGTGTGTGTGTGTGCGTGTGTGAGAGTGTGTGTGACCATATGTCAAAACAAGACTTTAAAGACTTGAGACGACAGTTTTGACATCCATAGACTAAACTATGCGACACTCCAACGCCCAAAACACACTGATAGACAGGAAACCAGACACACACTGTATATTTGTATCACACACACACACACACACACACACACACACACACACACACACACAGATTACAGTCACGGTCAAAGCCTTTAAGTATTCAATTATGAGTGTTTTGACTTCTTCTAATGTTGCGTATAGGAGACTCTTGTGTGTGATTGTTTTATATCAGCAGAGAACATGCTTTGTTAAGGATCTTTTAGCTCTGATTTTTGTCTCTACCATCTCTAAAAATATTCTACTAGCAGATATCTTCCCGATGGGGACCTGAAAAACGTGTCTACCAGATCCTTTGCTGGTCTACCACTGCTTAGTTTGGTTAGTTCATGTGTGTTATTAGGTGAATATAGGGTTTTGAGGGTTAGTTTGATTCCACCAAAGTTTCTTTTAGCTCTGTTTTTGGTCTCTACCATCTCCTATAAAGGGTATATTATTTTCCTTTTAGCAGACATCCCTTTCAGATGGGGAGCTGAAAACTGTCAACCAGACACCATTAACAAAAACAGTCATTTAACCTCACAAAACACAGGATTTGCTGGTCTACCACTGCGTACTTTGGTTAGTTAATTATTGTTATTGTGTGACTTTGGTGTTTTAATGGGTGATCAAAGTCCCACAATAACACCAACTAACTAACCAATAGAGAAAATAGTACGCCAGGAACTCCTGTGTTTTGCAAGTTAAAATGACTGTTTTTGTCAATGAAGTCATATGGCTTTGAAGAGAGCTTAGATGACATCTTCACTTGCCCGTAAAAGTACTGTTTACAGACGTATTTCTCTGTGTGTGTGTGTGTGTGTGTGTGTGTGTGTGTGTGTGTGTGTGTGTGTGAGACCATATGTCAAAACAAGACTTTAAAGACGGCATTTTTGACATCCATAGACTAAACTATGCGACACTCCAACGCCCAAAACACACTGATAGGCAGGAAACCAGACACACACTGTAGATTTGTATCGCACACACACACACACACACACACACACACACACACACACACACACACACACACACACACACACACACACACACACACACACACACACACACAGAGATTACAGTCACGGTCAAAGCCTTTAAGTATCCAATTATGAGTGTTTTGACTTCTTCTAATGTTGCGTATAGGAGACTCTTGTGTGTGATTGTGTTACAAGTCATGGAGATGTAAATATGTTCAGACAGCCTCATTTTAGGAACTTTAAGATGTTAACTGTATCATTTTAGGGTTTATATTTTAGCTTTCAATAGTTTTTGTTCAATCATGAGCACCAGACTTGATTTGAACCCAAAAAATGCACTGGTTTCTCCAACTTTCTTAAGATTTAGGGTGTTTTAGATGTATTGTTGTTGACTTAATAATGAGACATTTATACTAATATTGGGAAACCGGAGTGCCTTGCCCATGGGACCATCTATTTTTCTCTAAAAGGGACCATCATTTACTAAATGAACATCATACTGTGTTGTAGAATAATTGAAACTTCAGATTGAGACCATTAACTCTTCAGGGAAATGTTTACTGAGGAAATAAATCAAGTGAGAAGTTGGGTTATTTTTTCATAGACTTCTTTTCAATCTGTTCTGTTCTGTTAAGTCCCCTGCTGGCTATTAGAGAGAATGCATGTTTAAAGCACTCTCAGTCACTTCCCATTCATACATTTTCCATGTTTGTCTATTTCAGGGCCAACTATAACGGTGTTGATCTGAACAGAAACTTCCCCGATGCGTTCGCTGGTCTCCGAAAACAACCGCAGCTGGAAGAAAGTAGGCGGGAGGCAGAGGTTAGTGTGTTGAGATGCAAAAACAGCTAGCAAAAAAGGGTAGAAAACCTTTATAAAGGGGGTACATTATGTAAAGAAATATTGAAAATCACTTCGCAAGAGGAATTATTGTGAATGAATCCATCACTAACAATAGCCCTTCATAAAATACACTATTTCTCTTGTTGTTTTTATAAAAATACAGAGTATCCTCAGCATTATCTGTTAAAAAATATTTTTCAAAATTGGTTGTCTGCTCTGTGATTGGTCGGTTGTTGTGTCATGTGTTACAGGTCAGGGCTGTGATTGGCTGGTTGAGGATGGAGAGTTTTGTTCTCTCTGCAAACCTTCATGGAGGAGCTCTGGTGGCCAGCTATCCCTACGATAACAGCAACGGAGGTACACACACACACACATACACACACACACACACACACACACACACACACACATACACACACTTTGTAATATATGTAAGTCGTCTTACAGCAGTATGACTCCAAGTTTGTTCGTTTAGAAGTGTAACTCCGTGAAAAAACTAAACTTGGTGGTCCTCAAAAAACCAATAGCATGGTTTTGTTATGTGTTTTTTTAAGATGAGTTTTTCCTTTTTATATAAAGAGTGACGCACAGAGATGGAGAGACAGGAAACAGGCTCTTAGACTCATGACATTGTTGAGTGGCGACAGATAAATAAACAAGTTTAGTAGAACAACTTTCCCACACACTCAGAAACACAGAAATCTGCTTTTAATTGCAAAACCCACTATGAGGAACCAGCAGCCTTTTATACAAATCAATATAACTGTATTTTATGGATAGATTTGCTGAATAAAACCCAGGTAAAACCTCTCATTAAAACATAATTTTCACTTTTATTTTACCCCTAACCCATCACAATCCCTCTGCTTCCACTCCTACTGCTATTTATTTAATTGTTACTCTATTATTTGCCCCTCTTGTTTGTTTGTTTGTTTGTTCACCATGTAAAGCGGCCGTGGGTCCCTTGAAAGGCGCTATACACATTTCATCTATTATTATTATTATATATATATTTCTGCAGGTAGTGAGCTGGTGGGCGGGGCCAGTGTTAGCCCTGATGATGATGTTTTTAACCACCTGGCGAAGGTTTACTCCCATAACCACGCCTCCATGCACAGCGGGGAGCAATGCCGTGACAGCAGACCGTTTCTGGAGGGCGTAACCAACGGATACCTGTGGTACCCAATCTCAGGTGAGCACCATGCATAAAGTTTCACCAGATAGGGACAATAAGCAAGCGGGGTGCAGGAATGAGGCCTAAAAGCCCCAAATGAGTCCGAGTTTTACCACTTCCCCTCCCCTGGTGTGAAAGTCAATGGTGTTTTGAGTGTTTTTGTGGTTGTTAGCCTGAAATAAGGTCTGTTGTTAACACAAACTGAAGAGATTTTTATTCTACAACATCAAATAAGTCAGTAAATACCCCATTGGTGAATTTAAAATCAGCGGTTACTAACAAGTGTCTAAATGAGACGATTAAACGTCATCACGCCCAACATTAGCCTCCTTTAGCTTAGCGGTGGTGACGTGAAGTCATGTGACCGTGCTGTAGTTCCTTTATAGCCCAAGATTAGCCACCTTTAGCTTAGCGGTGGTGTCGTGAAGTCATGTGACCGGGCTGTAGTTCCTTTATAGCCCAACATTAGCCACCTTTAGCTTAGCGGTGGTGACGTGAAGTCATGTGACCGTGCTGTAGTTCCTTTATAGCCCAAGATTAGCCACCTTTAGCTTAGCGGTGGTGTCGTGAAGTCATGTGACCGTGCTGTAGTTCCATTATAGCCCAACATTAGCCGCCTTTAGCTTAGCGGTGGTGACGTGAAGTCATGTGACCGTGCTGTAGTTCCTTTATAGCCCAACATTAGCCACCTTTAGCTTAGCGGTGGTGTCGTGAAGTCATGTGACCGCGCTGTAGTTCCTTTATAGCCCAACATTAGCCACCTTTAGCTTAGCGGTGGTGTCGTGAAGTCATGTGACCGCGCTGTAGTTCCTTTATAGCCCAACATTAGCCACCTTTAGCTTAGCGGTGGTGTCGTGAAGTCATGTGACCGTGCTGTAGTTCCTTTATAGCCCAACATTAGCTTTTTACTTCAGAAATGTGGTATAGGCCTATTTATGTTAATATGAGGAGATTATCCTGCTGAACTAAACGTGTAAGAATCATAAACGTTTGTTTGACACAGAGATAATTTTCTGCTATAATCCAAAATCATGTTGAGAAATCCCATTGGCTTTGGAAGTATGATCCAACATCAATATGGTCTCTAGTCAGCGTGAGTTTGATTCCTAGAGGGACTTCAGTGGAAACATCAGGCTCTGGTTTCCTGCTGCAGAAATCTGATCTGCAACACGATCGCTGAACTGACAGAGACTGAACCTGAGAGAACTGAACACGGAGGGCTGAAAAACATCCACTGTACAGATAATTAAATGTTAATTAAGTTAAATTCACCTTAAATCACTTCTGGTTTTGTGTCATATCATAATCAAAGTAAGTCAGTTTACATACACTGTAATACGTCCAACCCTGGGTGTTAATCATACATTTTATTTTGAAATGAGTTTCTTTACTTCTTGTTTTGATATTTTATTTGCATGAGTTAGGTTTTTATTTTATTCCTTTGTTGGCAGTTATTGATTAATCTCCCTATCATTTTCTACGTCAATATTTCCTTTAATCCAAGTCCAAACACAGTTATAATCATATAAAAACCTGGATATTCGTATGTTTTATCCAGGTTTCTGCAGGCCAAAGTGTCCTAGTTTTATTATCCAGTATTTATTTCAATGTTATTTACATGACATGGCTTGCAGTGCACACTTAGTCAAAATTAGACCCCATTAAATGCTGAAGAACCTGCACACATTCATGCAAAGTATCCCAGTAAATGAATTGTATTATAAAGACTTTGTTTTACATTTGAAAGAGAGATGTATTTCTCTTGGACAGCCTGAAGAAAATAAGTTCACACTCGTTGCAAAGGAGCACAACTTTGTTTTCAAGGGTTAGAACATTGTATTAAGGTAAGAACAATAGCAAAACGTAATCCTGAGTTTGATGAGATAAAAGTAAATAAACAAATAAATGACTTGACTCTGCAAAACTTCATCAAAATAATGTTTTTTGCTTAGAATCAGCCTAAAACACATGTGTCAAAATGCAAGGCCCCTTGGTGGATTTAATGTTCGGTTTCCTCAGCTCAGAGCCTGACCCCAAACATTGATGAACTTGCACCCAAGATGAGATGCCAAGTATCTGGCTTGAACTGTTATCACAGAGCAGCAAACTGAGTTTACATGTTTCCTTCTGCACTTTTTCTCTCACGTCAACAGGGCATGTTTGTTTTGTTCTTTGAGGGAAATAGTTTTGTTGAAGCTGTTGTTGGCCTGTGGAGAAATGTAATCATAAGAAATGACTCTGGAAAAGCTGCAGATGGAGCCATAAGAAATGAATGCAACTGATTATTTAATGTTTAATGTTGTTTTTATAGGCAATCATTTAAGCTTTGTTAGTTCCAGGTTTAATATGTGCAATAAGTTCATTTCAATAAGTTTTGCAATAAACATTGAACCAGTCCGGCCCTCGACTAGTACCCATTTCTTTATTTTGGCCCACTGTGTATTTGAGTTTGACACCCCTGGCCTAAAACAACAAGAAATATTTTACATTTTATACCAAATCCTGTATCTAAAAATCTAGATACAGGATGAATATACAATAAATGTCTTCTGCTGAACCCTGATACATTTTGTTGGGGTTATTTAATCTTTTAGAGAAATGTTAACTACCTCATAAATACTGGATACAGCAAATACTTTTTTATTTCCAAAAACATGCAGCATCTAGATATCATTGGGTACTGACACTGACTGAAAAACCACAAATTGACAAACCAATATAACAGCGCCCCCTGTGTTCCCAAAATATAGTGGATGTGTGGAGTTCAATCGTTTTTTGGTGTGTAAAAGTTGTAGTTTGTGTTTATTTTCAAAGCACCAGACTACATTTAACTTTTCACCAAATTACCTTCAGAAATTACTCACATGTTTTTTCCGATTTAATCGTGTGTGTGTGTGTGTGTGTGTGTGTGTGTGTGTGTGTGTGTGTGTGTGTGTGTGTGTGTGTGTGTGTGTGTGTGTGTGTGTGTGTGTGTGTGTGTGTGTGTGTGCAGGTGGGATGCAGGACTATAACTACGTGTGGGCTCAGTGTTTGGAGTTGACTCTGGAAGTTTCCTGCTGCAAGTTTCCTCCACAAAATCAACTTCCTGCTCTGTGGACAGAAAACAGGAAGTCACTGCTTGCTTTTATTATGCAGATTCACCTGGGTTAGTATCTGTCTGTCTGTCTGTCTGTCTGTCTGTCTGTCTGTCTATCTGTCTGTCTGTCTGTCTGTCTGTCTGTCTGTCTGTCTGTCTGTCTGTCTGTCTGTCTGTCTGTCTGTCTGTCTGTCTGTCTACCTGAACACTGACCATAATGAACCAAGATCAATACTGACCTTATGCTGTGTGTGTGTATGTGTGTGTGTGTGTGTGTGTGTTCAGGGGTCAAAGGTCGTGTGTTTGATGGCTCCGGCGTGCCTGTGCAGAACGCGGTGGTGGAGGTCAAAGGTCGAAGCAACATGTGTCCGTTCAGAACCGACAAACACGGAGAATACTACAGACTGCTGCTGCCGGGAGAATACGTGTTCACGGTACACACACACACACACACACACACACACACACACACACACACACATACACACACACACACACACACACACACACACACACACACACACACACACACACAGGCTTTTACCGTGACGTAAACTAAATAACAAACCAACCAAAATCCAAAAGTGGATTTTGCATAATAGGTGACCTTTAAAATCTCACTAGAAGTGCAGATTTCCTGATAGGTCTCTGTTGTTCGTCATGTGTACCTGCCCTGGCTGAACAGACAGTCTGTGTCTGACTCATCGAAGCCGTCGGGGTTCATCGTCGGCAGGATGTGGATGCGGGTGCTGTTCAGTAACACACACACACACACACACACACACACATACCGATACACACACACACACACACACACACACACACACACACACAGAGAAGACAGTAACCCTCTAACTATTATCTTTTTTTCTTTGACAGGTGACGTACCCCGGTCACAAGGTTTTGACGGAGACTCTAAATGTCCCTCATGGACCCGATCAATACTCCGCCATGAAACACGACTTCATGTTACGCCAAATCCCTGCTACAACTGTTAGCCCCCAGGCTAACCCCACCAAAGCTAACCCCACCAGAGCTAACACACCCGAAGCTATCCCCACCAAAGCTAACAGCACCGAAGCTAACCTGACCCCCAGCTGTAACTACACTTTAAACCTGGAAGCAGGCGCCTCCAGGAGCTCGTGGACGGGACTTTGTGTGTCGCTCGGCCTGGTGGTGGTGCTGCTATCGCTAGTTAGCTGAAATGCTAAGTGCTCGGTGTTGTGATGGAAACTTCTGAAGCAATGTAGACGAGACTCAGAGAGACACGATGGAGAGAGCTGGAAACTTTGATGGCAAACACTGATGGTTTATTCTGAGCTTCGGCCGGAGAATTCACAAGACATTTGCTGAAGATCTCTACCCCAGACCCATGTATTTAGCTGGTTCTGAGAGAATAATCAACAGGCAGGAACAGGGATACAAAACACTGAGAGCACAGCAGCCCAAGGTTGAGGCCTGGATCCTATTGCAATATATTAAATGGTAAATGGACTGTACTTATAAATCTCTTTATCGGTCTGTTCGACCCCTCAAAGCTCTTTACATACTACGAGTCATTCACCCATTCACACCTCATTCATGCAGAGCAGCACCACTTGCCCTAGGGAAGCTAACACTCACACACACTCATACTTACACACACACTCACACATACATGAACATACTGGGGAATCTCCCTTAGCTCCAGTGGACAAAGTGACAGTGAGTTTTGTCGCTCTCACTTCCTGTAATTAACATGGACAAGGACACATCCACATGTTGACTGCAGGGGATCGAACCAACAACCTACTTGTTGAAAGACGACCGCACTCCCTCTCAGCCACAGTCGCCCAGAGACAATAGAACTATTACTGCTGAAAAAGGGCAGAACAAACTGATAAACTGGGTCAAAGGTATGGGCCTAGGAACATATTTCCCCAACAGGTGTGACGGACACAGGTTTGAACCCTCAACCTGCGAGAAAGGAACAAGAAGGCGGAGGATTACTGGAGGTTTACTGCAGAAGTTTTCTAATTCGAGGGCGAGCAAGTTGGGGTTAAAAGCACGGAAGAAAGCTCACATGCATGAGGTCAGAAAAAAGGTGGTGCTGGTGGAAGCTTTGGGACGTAGCAGCGATACTTGCAGAGCTAATAGCCAGGTTTTCCATTCAGATGTGATGCAAATTTAAAGTGAAGGTCGAGGTAATTTGCAAAACAAAATGCGATTCATTCCTTTAAGAAATGTTGGTTCAAGGAGAGACGTCTTCCCAAGAGGATGCACACACACACATGTGAAGATTCTTCTGAGATCTGACCAAAAGTGAAAAGATTTTTCATGTTCTAAGATTATAGTCGATAGAAATAGGTCAGCATTGCGAGATTAAAGACAAAATTCAGAGAAAAAAAGACAAAACTCAGAGAAAAAAGTCAGAATTCTTCGGAAAAAAATCTGAATTTCCAGAAAAAAGTAAGAATTCTGAGAAAAAAGTCAGGATTCTCAGAACTCTGGAAATGTTCACGTGTGTCCCTTATCCTCTCCCGTAGAAATACACTCATCAAAGAGTTTGTTTTGGACTCTTCGGCTAAAAGAATCAGCGCTTAATTTGATTTATTTGCAGCATTTTTTTGTGAAAGTAATTAATTTTTCGACCAAATGTCATCATTTCCGATGCTTGAGTGACCAGCATCGTTCATGGAGGCTTAACATTAATGGAGTAATCATTTTTAAAAAAGCCTGAAATAACTACTAATACTAAAGAGCTGTACATGTGAGAAAAATATGTTTTAACTTTGCATATCTAGGAATATATTGAATGTATTATAACACCAATCCAGCCCCATTTTAAGGCAGGGAAGAACTTCATAACACAGTCAGATATAATGGACTCTTTCCTGCGTCATGGAGACAAAATCTGCGGGTACAAACGTGTTTTTAACCGGGAGATAATTGAATTGAAATGGATAATAGGAGGAGAAACTACAGTCTTTAGGATCTTGACTTGTGAGGTCGTGATGAGGCTCATTAACCGAGGAAAATATAGACCGTGTAATTTCATACGTGAGGAGGAGGAGCACTTTAAAATTAGCGCTTGCAGGGACTGTTTTTAGACCACAGGAAAAGGACCTCACAGAAGCTATTAATCATCGTGGTGAACTCAGTGAGGTGCGTTTGATTTATGACTCCACGGTTTACAGAGTCATCAGACCTGTTCATACAAGCGTTTCATTATTTCTGCATGTCTCGTGTTTTTTAAGGAGGGTTGCGATTAATCTGAGGGGGTCGAAAAAGTAGGAAATAAGAAGAAATCACATTTTATTTACACAAATGATCACTTTTCTCTATTTATTCTTGCTTTGTTGTTAAATATTGCTCATCTTATCTTGAAATCGTCCATTAATCTGCTTAGTTTTTTCATTTAATTGTTTATTTGAATAGGGATAATGCACATTAATGAACAACAAATAATGCTTCAAGTGTAAATATGCTGGATTTTAGCTTTGAGCTAATTTCCATCCGTAGTCCCTCACATACAATATAAGAACATGACATTTATAAACATAGCAACAAATAAATACATGATATGCAGAAAGAGCAAGAGCAGCACACACACGTATTTACCACATGGCAGTACACTATAGCAGCTACGACATATAACGTGCAAGAGGAGATACCCCTGTGTTAAAGTGCATTTAGCGGTGATTGCACGGATGTTTGTTTCTCAACCATGCTTAGTTTTTTTGGAAAGACCATGCAGAAGTTGCTTGAAAATATTGTCATTTTAAAGTTTTATTTAAAGGTGGGGTAGGTAAGTTTGAGAAACCGGCTCGAGATACACTTGTTGTTATATTCCATGGAATGCTCTTAACATCCTGATAGCAATGAATATCTGAAGTGCTTTGACAAAAAATCCATAAAAAAATATCATCTGTGGAAGCTGTAGTACTGTAAAAAGCACGACCAATCATCTGAGCCGGCCCGGCTAAAATAACTGGATGGCCTACCTGCCTGTCAGCCTTCCATCTGTGCACAGACTTATCTCGTGCCCTCATTGGTCATGTGCGCGTTCGTGTGTGTTGGAGGAGGGGCTCTGTAAGGAAGTGGCAGATTTTTTCCGGCTGTGTATTTTCAAATTCTAGCGCACTCGAGCTGGTTTCTCCAAAATGACCTACCCTACCTTTAATAGAAAAGTAATTCATTTATAGTTTTCTCCCACGTTTGTAGGTGCTTTGCAAAAAGGAGCTGCTAACGGCTAATTTGGCGTACTTTTAATGTGCCAATTTCCTCAAAATGTTAACAAATATAGGCTAAAAATACATAACATTCTCCACATAAATCATCACGTTTCTCTATTTATGCTTTCTTTATTGTGAGTTATACATTAACTATTGTTGATTCTGACTAAACGTCCATAAATCTGCTTAGAAATCTTATTTAAAGAAAAGACCAGGTTGAGAAAAATCAAATTTTTTGTTGTTTTTCCGTATAAAGTGATCCCATAAAAGATGTCTGTACATGTATGGATGCACTAGCTACTATTAGCTAATTCGGCAATCTTTATTATGCCAATTTGTCAAAAATATAAACACAATATAGGCTAAAATAATGTTTGTATCCCACTTCTGACTCCATGGACTCACTATACTTCCTGTTTACTGCCCCTAAGCATTATGGGAATTGTAGTTTCTAAGGGTACATTCTATTATCCCCCCAAATAGAAGTCAAAATGATTGTGCTATCGAATTAAATACAAAAAAACAGGACTATGTGAGGACTGGGAATCAAACCTGAGACCTCTATCTGTGAGGTGACACATTTAATACACTATCTGTACACTACACAGTATATATATATTTATATGCAGTATTTATACTCAGATGTGTATCATGTTTAGCTCAGTAAAGTTTATTTTTGCCAAATATCTTCTAATCTTTTTCTACTTTTGTATTCTTTGATATTCACTTTGTCATCATAATGAAAACCTCTCCTGTGCCATGTTGTAGTGACTGCCGGATTCAGTCACATTAAAAAACATCAAACCTCATTAAAGATTTATATTTCTCCTGTTTCACGTCTGTTTACTCTGGAAAGCACCGTTTATTCATAGGAAACATTGAATTAAAAACACAAACAAGTGAAAGATTTCCATGTGTCTATTCTGTTTAAAATCATCAGCTTAATAAATAAGATAATAATATACAACTTTATGCATCCCCAACTACACTATTGCATCGATTATGAGGAAAAAGTCAGACTTAAAGGTCACCTATCATGCTATTTCTAGGCAATAGCATAGGTCTCAGATATATACAAATATATAAAAAACATGTCTATGAAGTGTTTTGCTCAAAACACCAAACAGATCACCCGTTCTAGCCATGCCTCATATCCCTCTATTTCACTTCCTGTTTCTAAAGTGCTGATTTGGGGTATAAAGCTTTAAAAATTAAAAAGTAGGGGTCTGAGCTCATGCGGGACCCGGCAGCTACTGTCTAAACTAAATACTGCGGTGATGAAACGCCATATCATGGATTATCAAGGATTATTTCTGAGACAGTATGGAGCTCAAAGGCTTTCTCTCTTGCCGGTTATACCACAAGGTGAGTTCCTTTTTATTTCCTGCTTCTTCACACACATGCTCTCCAGTACAGGTTAGCTCTGAGTGTTAGCGATGCTAATGTAAACACCGACCATATTACGTCCAAAACAGTCGGGCATTGTTTCTGATAGCAACGTTTCTGATAGGGCCGTGGGTCCACATTTCAGATATTACGTCATATCGGACGCAAATCTGGATCAGCTCGTTGTTCCCCGTTTTTAGAGATTTGGGTACGGAGGAAAAGAGAGAGGGTTTTATTTTCTGACGCTGCGTGAGTTCCCTGACACCCCGGGGACACATCTTTATGTAGAAAAGACATCAAAAAGTGCATTTTGCATGATAGGTCCCCTTTAAGTTATCAAATCAAGTTTTTCACTAACAAAGTGGTAAAAAGGTAGCTTTATGAAGTCTAAAAGAAAGTGTAAATATGTCAAAAGTCTTCAAGATAGTGAGTTAAAAGTCTGCTATTTTAAATAACATACTTATATTATAATGAAAATAATGAGAAATGTGTCTCCTTTAGTAATTTTTTTAAGTTATTTAACATCGTACGTAGTTTTTATAATGAAAAGTCTTCATTGTTACCATTAGCTTACAAGTTATTTAGTCCAGTCAGTCCAAATCAATGCATTGTATTATACACTGGAGCAGTAGAAGAGTATTGTGTTTTTGCCGTACACTCAGTGCTTGAATTGGTATAAAAAGGTGCCAGTACTCTAAATCAGCAACTGTTTCAAGTCAATTTTATTTATACAGCCCAAAAACAAGAATTTGGCTCTTTACAATCTGTACAACATACGACTCCCTCTATCCTTATCCTCATATCTTTGATTCAGTAATTAAAAAGAAACACAAAAAAACTTTAACAGACAAGGAAAAGGGTTTTATTTTAAAAACAGAATATTTACTGTAACGTTCAGAAATTGCATGTTTTCCCACGACTAATCAGGGAGGTGTCCGGGGCTCTCATAGAGAACATGACGTAGCCTATACATCAGTGGCGGCCGGTCCATAGGGGCGCTAGGGGCGCCGCCCCACCTCTTCCCATATTGAAAAAAAATAAAATAAATAATAATTAAAATTAAAATTAAAAAAAAAAAATATGTTTAAAAAAATATATATGTTTTTATTTTTATTTTTAATGAACAAGGTAAATATTATATAATTGGTATCAGTAAAATGTATAATCTACAATAAAATCTCGTTTAAAATTGTGTTACGATGTCTAAAGTTACTGATAAGTCACATGTTTCCTGCCTGGACTTGCCCATGCACCTTCTCTCGTCTGGGCGCTAAGAGAGGAGCCTTCAACCAGTGCAGCAGCAGCCACCAGCAGCTGACTGTTGCTATCTGTAACGTGTAAACTATGCCGCGAAAATATAATTTCAGCCAATCAGCGTCGTCAAAGATGACGGTCACCGGGCGCCAATGTCAGCGCCCAGTGCAGTCTGTGAGTAGTTTGGACAGTGACTCGTATCCGGTTGACGCAGTAGTTGATGAGGATGGCTTCGTGTGCAGGTGGAGTCTCCGGACCTCGGTCCCCGGCTAATTCTGTTCAAGAGCTAATCTCCAATCCTTTCGAAAGGAGAAGTTTGGCAGATAAATTGTTGCTTAAAGACCTTGCACCGGACCAACCCGATTTGAATATATCGCAGCAATCTCGTGAAAAAGACAACATTTATACACGAGGCTTAGTAGCTGGTACACAAGAAAGGCTTGGCTAGCTGGATGCAAACAGGTAAATGCTGTCTTTTGTTTCCCATGCTTGGATATCACTTTATATGTAGAGAGGAGGTTTCCCATGGTTGTTAGAAGTTTATTAATAAGTGGGCATTTATCACAGAAGTGATTGTTCTGTCTCCACGTTTGTTGCATTGTCTGTGATGTATTTTCCAACGGTTATAGCTCCTGTTCTGTCCCAGCAACACTACACGGTTTGCAGCTCCACCACATTTTTGGTTTATCTTCGGTGTCGCTTAAAATCTGCTTCCCATCGGACTAAAACCTCCACGTAATCTGAAGACAGATACTTGAAGTTATTTAAACCTTTTGCAAACTTTATGTTCTTTCTTGCTCTAGCCTTGCCAGTTACATTGTACATAACACATATATTATCATTATGCTAACTGGTTGTTCGTGTTAGACGATGTAGCTTTTTCATTTCTGAGTTATTGCTATATGTAAATAAGCCTGTTTGTAAATAATCCTCAGAGAAACAAAGAAAAAACACAATTTATGACATTTTGTGCTGTGGTTATTTTTTTTAAATTGCATTTATTCACAGTTCAGTTTGAAATGCTGTAGTGACTTGTATTGAACCACTTAAATATTTATAATTAATGCTACTGAAAAGATGCTATTAATTTTATATCTCACATGCAGTTCACTGTAAAGCTACTTGGTGAAGGTGTTGGTTCATAAAACATGAACAGTTTTAAGAAAGAAAAAAACAGACCAGTTCTGAGAACACAAATTCCTGGTAAAGTAGTAGATGTTCAGGTTGATAAATAATATTTTCCACACTGAAGATTATGGAGGTATTGATCAGTCTTCTCATATTTTTAAGCCTCGATTTCTCCTTTCCCCCCCCCCTCTAACATCACCAGAAGTCATCATTTAAGGGGTCATTTCTCGAAAAAAAATTCCGGGGGGAAACCCCCCGGACCCCCCGGACAGGTCACTTACGGTACGTCAAGAGCCCCACCAAAAAAAAAGACCACCGGCCGCCACTGCTATACATGTGCCTGCATCAGGTCATATAGTATATCCTATAATGCTGGTGGGTTTGTCTCTTTACTGTATATTTTAGAAAGGCTCACTGTACTTGAAAAAAGTATGGCAGGCAGCGGATATGGCTAAAGCCTGACTCCTACTGGCGGCTGGGTAAATGACTCCTCGCCCCTGAGTACACTCATGCATCTTTCAGCAGGAGAGGAGAGAGGGAATCAATGGAGCTGCCAGGGAGGACACAGGGGAATCATACAACAAATATGCGTACCTAGATGCGTCATGAGGTGCCGGTACGCAGTAAGAAGTAACGGTATGCAGATGGGTAAAAATCAGAAGTCCCGGTACCGGCCCAATTCAAGCACTGATGTCAAGTCTTGGACCTTCTCAATATAACTATAATGACGGTATGTTGTTGAATTACAGTTTCCAGATTCAGAAGAGGCCCATGAGTCTCTTTGCTAATTATCAACGGTCTTTGCAATTATCAGCAGATGTACCCACGTTAAGTAAAACTGACCCAATGTGAGAGGAAGCACAAAGAGGCCGAGTAGATTATAATCATCATTATAGAGGTGTTGGCTACATGTAAGGAAAATGTATGTGCGTCCATGTGCAGACGTATGTATGCTTTGTTAATTGGGAAGTTCATATCCTAACTAAGTATGAATTATACCTAAAGACGTCATGAGATAATGACCTTTCGACATCTGGAACTTACATGTTGCTCTGATGTTGGTGCGTCCATTTGGGAAACATGATGTTCGTGTGCTAGTTAAACATGGTTAGGGGAAATGAGTGTGTGGTCATTACAGCTGCTATATCAACACAGTCTCACGGCATTTCGTGTTTTAGTCACGAAATGAATCTATTGATTCGTGTTCACCAACACGATTTCGCCATTTTTTTCGTGTCACACAGAACGATTTTAAAAGCAATGTAAATAATAACAAATTAGAAGGAAAAACACATTAAAAAAAATACAGATTTAAGTATTCTGACACAGAACGATTTTAGAAGCAATGTATTTATATTGGTAGTATGTTTCGTGCCTGCACCAAATAATAACAAATTAGAAGGAAAAAAAGATGACATAAAATACAGATGTCAGTATTCTGAGGCTCTGAGACATTTCTTTTCCTCGCGGACGGCAAAAAAAACTCAGACATTATACAATTTAAAATAAAAGGGATAGGGTTAGGCTTAGGGTAAGATATTGAGTAAGAACATGTTTTTATGAACCACACAGCTTCTGGTCTTCCAAGACCCGACCGGACAAAAAGACGTGTTGCAGGCACGAAACATACTACCAATAGAAATACATTGCTTTTAAAATCGTTCTGTGTGACACGAAAAAAAGGTGAAAATCGATAGATTAAATTAATTTCGTGACTAATAACACAAAATGCCGTACGACTGGGTTGGCTCTATAGGCTGTGTGAAACTTCTACTTTGTTGAAGCATTACTATCCAGGGTATATGCAGGAATCCTGAAGTCAAATGTAATACCTTTTAAGACCTTTTTTAAGACCCTTTCCATACATTTTAAGACCTCATCGCCCCTTCGAGTTTTAAACCGGTTACCTTGGCGACACACTTATATATACTATATACAGTATTGATTGTCCTTCCTCCTTATCTTCCAACCATTTGGACGCAGACTTGCATTTCCCCATAACGATGTTGTTTAACAACCAGCGTAAACGGACCTTCGCACGCTATCAAGCAGTGAGCGTGCGATGTCCTGTTCAGATGACGTCAAATCCAACGGGATGCCATAAATAAACTACACAGAATCACACTACACACCTACGCAATGATTACATTCAGGTAAACTGTAGAATACCTCTTTGGACAATTTATATACTCATTGGAAACTAGCTACAAAATGTAATACCTTGGAAAATGCCCTTTAATACTTTTTAATGGCCTTCATTTTCGCTAAATTGATTTATCCACTTTTAATACTTTTTAAGACCCCCTGTTATCACTGCTTGAGAGCAAAGATAATGTTTCCTCATTATTGTTTGTTGTACAACAAAATAATAATTGATTAACTATATCTGTTTCATTCTTTCCTGTTGTGAGTGATAAATTGCCACAACATTTTAGTCCAGCTTCTATTTTATATAAATATGAAAAGCAATAAGCTTCTGTATCACCACACAACTTCCTAAAAGTAGATTTTTTAATGACAAAATTCGGACACCATTAATTTCGCAACATCATCACATTTATTTAATTATATTTACATATGAACATGTGTTTATTTAAAAGTCACATCCTTCTCTGTCTCTGAGTCTCTTTGGCACGTCTTCACAATTAATCCAGGGGTTTCATTTACAAACTGCTTCCACTTCCTGTCGTCCTGCGCAACAGTAGCACCACAGACGACGAAGAATCAGCTTCCTTCAATTCCTGTAGTTCTTTGATCACCATGTTTGGAGTTCAGTCGGAGCCGTCCTGGTTCTCAAGGATTGGATCTGAGGACAGAGACAGAGCCATGTGAGTAATACAAACTCAAAATGTGTCCGTGTCAGAAAGTCAGTATGAAAGGGAAAAAGCTATAAGTGTCTTTAAATGATAAAAAAACATGCTTTATTCCTTCTACTACGCTACAGAGAAAGAGGATGAAGTAGAATTTCTGTTGATGTTTTTAAATTGGATTTGAGACAGAATAATTAGCAATAATATACAAAACTGTCAAGCAAAAATAAACCCTGAGTTTGTTACGAATGAGATGTTTGTTACCTGTCAGGGTGCTGCTGATGTTTGGAGACACAATCAGCACGGTGCTGCCAGACGGTGAACTTAACTCCTGAACACACCACACACACCACACACACACACACACAACACACACACACACACACACACACACACACACACACACACACACACACACACACACACACACACACACACCACACCACACACACACACACAACACACACACACACACACACACACACACACACACACACACACACACACACACCACACACACACACACACACCACACACACACACACACACACCACACACACAATAAATACCTTATTCAATTGAAAAGAATACATTTATTGCAGTATAATAATTTGCATTTAATCCAGGGCAATAATAACATTTGATTTAGTGAAAAATATAAATGAATTTTTGTGCAATATTTCTTATTTTTTTTGTAATTGACCCATAAAAAAGAGAAAACTTCATTTAAATGAACAATTATAGTAAATATATTTTAATTAATGTGTTTCCAAATGTGTAATGGGCAGCTATATACTGCAATAGTTTGGAATATGTAAATAAACTACACTGGTAATTGTATATTTAACATTTTTCCATATTTGAATGAAAATGTACCTTGTCAGTGAAGCCTTCTGTGATTGGCTCCTGAGTTTCCGCGACAACGCTCACAGAACCAAGGAGACTCTCGTTGCTGAGGCGATCCTCCTCTTCCTCCATCTGTGATTGGTCGAGAGGGTCTGAGGAGGCGGAGTCAGATGTGACCGTTTGGATGATGACACCGTCGCTAGAACAGAGGCCGTCAGTCTGAGAAGGAAACACACAAAATGATCAAAATAACTTAAAATAATCCCATAAAAAATACTTATGTATTATCACTTATATTATCAGTGCTGGAAGAAGTATTCAGGTCATTCACTTAGGTAAAAGTACTAATACCAAACAATTTGTATTGTATTTATAAACAAATAAAATGTAGTAGAGTAAAAACACAATATTTAGTGGAGTTTAAATATAATGTAGCAGAAAATACTTAAGTACAAATACCTCAATAGTTACTTTCCGACAATTATACACGTGTTCCTATTTATACGTATTAATACTGACCGACAGGCTGTGCAGGATGATGTGTTCGTGTGATGAGGGGGAGGAGCCTGTCGTCAGGGTAACCGTGCTGTTATTGCCTAAACTCAGGCCCTGATTGGACGTCGTCTGCAGGAAGTAAGTCCCCGGGGTTCCTGTGGGCTGCAGGTGGAACGACTGGAAAACAAATACATACAAAATATAAAAACAAAGCAGTGATGGGGAAATGAAAGAGTTTTTTGTGGGCTTTAGGACACTTTTCTTTCATGAACAATTTGCTAAGACTTAAATTACATAGTTATTTCAGATAGCTAGCATCTTATTTCAGAGAGATAGCATCTTATTTACGACAGTTAGCATCCAGCATCTTACTTCAGATTGCTAGCATTTTATTTTAGACATCTAGCGTCTTATTTACAACAGCTAGCATCTTACTTACGACAGCTAGCATCTTATTTCAGACAGCTAGAGACAGCTAGCGTCTTATGTCAGACAGCTAGCGTCTTATGTCAGACAGCTAGCGTCGTATGTCAGACAGCTAGCGTCTTATTTACAACAGCTAGCATCTTACTTACGACAGCTAGCATCTTACTTACGACAGCTAGCATCTTATTTCAGACAGCTAGAGACAGCTAGCGTCTTATGTCAGACAGCTAGCGTCTTATGTCAGACATCTAGCGTCTTATTTACAACAGCTAGCATCTTACTTACGACAGCTAGCATCTTACTTACGACAGCTAGCATCTTATGTCAGACAGCTAGAGACAGCTAGCATCTTACTTACGACAGCTAGCATCTTACTTACGACAGCTAGCATCTTATTTCAGACAGCTAGAGACAGCTAGCATCTTATGTCAGACAGCTAGCGTCTTATGTCAGACAGCTAGCGTCTTATGTCAGACAGCTAGCGTCTTATTCCAGACAGCTGGCGTCTTATTTCAGACAGCTAGCATCTACTAACAGCAGATTTATCGGTATATTTATTATATGATGTTATTTACGACAGTTAGCATCTAACATCTTATTTCAGATTGCTAGCATTTTATTTTAGACATCTAGTGTCTTATTTACAACAGCTAGCGTCTTATTTCAGACAGCTAGCATCTTATTTCAGACAGCTAGCATCTACTAACAGCAGATTTATCGGTATATTTATTATATGATGTTATTGTGGGAATTTGTGTTGTGTTTACAGGCAGGATCTCGAAGGTCTGCAGGGCTCCAGTGATGGTTTCACTATCGTTGGCTGCTGCTGACGAATCTGTACCTTAACGAGAAACAGGAAATAAGTACATAAAAAATAGGAGGGTGTTGTCAGCGTAAAGAGACATTTCTTTGGGATTAAATCTTCCTCTCTTTCTCACCCAGGTGTGTGATCTGTACGGGAATCTGCAGCGCCGCCACAGAGGAGGGGGCGGGGCTTCCACTGCTCTCGTCCAATCGGTTGAATCGGATCTGCAGCGAGGAGGAAGAGGAAGAGGAGGGACTTCCTGATTGTGAAGAAGCGATGAGCTCCCGCAGACCCTTTAGGAGGACTGAGCACACACACACAGGTTATTAGAGTGCAATTCTTACATTCATTTTAATGCATTAGTCACATTTATTCAAGTGAAAAATTGCTTTAATTCTAGTGAAATAAACATGTATTTTTGTGTCATAATTATGTATATTTTAGCACAATTTTAACATTCTAGTGCAATTTATTATATTTATTCTAGTGCAATTCTAACATAAATGTCAGTGCTGCTGTTGATACATCCGAGCTGTGTGTTGTACCGTTGAAGGGGATCTCCTTGTGGTTGGACACTTGTCTCTTGATGCTCCACCACTTGGATCGAAGCCACTGAGGCGACCGAACGCTGCTCCAGCCGCCGGCCAGATCCTCCCACTTTATCTCGTTCTCCTCCTCCACCTGCAGCTCCAATATCCTGGAACACACAGTTTATAACACATATTTTCATAGAAGGTTTTCATACATTTGTTAAGGCATTTCTTACATTTTCAACTACATTTTTTGCATATTTTTGGGGTATTATTTCGGGCATTTTTTAACGTATCTTTCCTGATTTTACACGTGTAGATGTTCAAGGTTATACTAATTTTGACTCCTATTTATGTACTTGATGGCTGGTTTAAATCAACAGCAATGCATCATATTCTTTAAGATCATCATGTTAGTTTTTTCAAATAAATCCAAATTTTTCAATGTATTTTCTCAACATTTTCTATATATTTCTTGGGAACGTTTATGGCGCATTTCCACTACAGGGCCTCGCTCGGCCTCGCTCGGTATGGCTAGGCCTCGTTAGGCCAGGCTCACTTTATGCTGCGTTTCCATTACAGTTTAGGAACTCGGGCAGTAACTATAGTAACGCAGTGTAGGCGGAGCCGTGACGTCATCTTCAATGAGAAACACAAAACCAACATCAGCCGTTAGCCGTTAGCACTCAGAGCTCACAGCTCCTCATATATGTTCAGAAACTAGACAAAAGTTAAACAAGTACAAACCACAGACTGTCTGTGTCATGGAGAATACAGTCGCTGGTTTATTTATGTCTGTAGGCCGTTGTTGTGAGTGTGGACGGTCGGAGCATATACAACGTTAGCTTAGCCAATCTCCATTCAGAAAACACGCATTTTAAAAGGTGTTTCGCCTGCCGTCTGTCTGCAGACTTGTCAAAGCATTAATTCATGGTTTTTACTAACCGGTATCAGTATGTTGTTACTTCGGCATCATTTTGAAACGTGTATTACAATTAAATCACGGTCAAATATGTTCATTGTGTTGTAGTTGTAGCCCCCTTGCCAGCGATTCTCTCTCTCTAGTTTAGCATACTCAGCCCGACTCAGCCTGGTTGTTGGCCCGCTAAGAACCTCCATTTTATGGGGCCAGAAAAACTGTGAAATAGTACCCGCTAGCCGGTACTACGCCAAGTGGAAACGCAACCAAAAACGGGCTGGGCACGGCACGCTTAAAGCGAGCTCCGCGCTGTAGTGGAAATGCGCCATTAGAGACACATTAGTTTATACATTTTTCAGGATTTTTTCTAGGTATTTTTCAGACTTTTTTCTTTGTTTCTGTGAGAACCACGTTTCTCTGAACAGTATTTTTTAGAGTTTCTCAGGACAACAGCCTGTTTTCCTCTTTGTGTCGATGCAGCTGATCAAAGAGGCTTTTTAAAGATGAACAATGCCCTCTCCACTTTTAATCAAATATCTTTTGCTTTTCTACAATTTTAAAGCCATTACATTTTGGGGTGGATCTGTCTATGATTCGTGTAACTACAACCCAACTGATGACTCCAATACAGTTATGATTAATTCACCACGTAGACATATTCAGACTCATATTTCTTGGTCAATATTTTATACATTTTTCAGGTATTTTACAGTGTTTTTAAAGTTTCTCAGAAGAACAGCCTTTTTTCAGCTTTGTGTCGATGCAGCGGATCAAAGCGGCTTTTTAAACACTTCATTTATCTTAAAAAGAAGCAGAATCTCCTCTCCACGTAGAGTAAAACCCACTCTGGTTACCTGTGTATGAGGTTGACGTCGTCCTCTTTCATCCACTCCGTCCCGCCGCTGTGTTTCCAGTTCAGGTAGTTTAACCACTTCGACCGACACTGTTTTTCTGACCTCGTTCGCACCTGATCGGCCACCGTTGCCCAGGAAACGCCTCCCGTCACCGCCAAGCCCGGCTTCACGCCCGACATCTCGTACACGACCTCAGCGAGCCGCCGCTCCTCCTCCTCCGTCCATTTACCTGAGGAAAAAAACGAATTAAGTTTAACCAAGAAAAGACGCAGAGAGGCTTTCGTTCGGATAATTTTGGAGACCAAAGTCGTGAATTTACGAGAAAAGTATGGGGGAGATAATTTGAATATTCTATAAAGTTTGGAAGTCATAATTACGCAGCAAAATTGCAGTTCAATTTATTTAAAAAAAACTGAGATTTCTTCCTAAAATGTGGATATTTTAGGAAGAAATCTATGTAGAAAAGAAAAGAAAGTTGCTACATTTAAAAAAACACTCATTACTTTTGTAAATGTATTTCTTTATAGTCTCAGAATATCAAAGTCGTGAATTTACGAGGAGATTATTTGAATATTTTATAAAGTTTGGAAGTCATAATTATGCTGCAAAAAGACAACAAAAATGAATTAGAATAAAAATAAAAAACTGAGATTTTTTTCTTAAAATGTGGATATTTTAGGAGTAAATCTATAGGCGCTTTCACACCAAGTACTTTTCCCAGACCTTAGTTCCCCGGAAATCTTTAGTTCCTGAACTATCTAGTAGATCGCGTTTACACCGGAATAAGTCCCTGAGGGAGGATTACGCAAATGAAGCCGCTGACGTCACTTCTTCTTCTTCTGCTTTGGGTTTACTGGCAGGCCGCAAACCACTTCACGGCGTATACTGCCACCCGAAGTCCCCGGCCGGAAGTCCCCGGAGTTGGGGAAGGCTTCAGTAGAAGCTGCTGGGACTCCCAGCAGCTTCTACTGAAGCCTTCAGAGTAAATCGCCAGAACGCCAACACCTCCTCATCTCCACCGCTCCCATGTTTTCTTTTGTGTTGCCATAAGTTAGTCTCTCTCCGTTGGTGCGTGGGGCTAATGCTAATAATGCTAATGCAAGCAAATAAAATGGCGGCTTCACAAATCTTTTCGGAGTTTTACGGGGCGTGGTTTGCAATCCGCCCAGCCAATCAGAAATTGGAACCTTTTTCTCCCCAGGAAAGTCCCACCTCTCTAGCAGGGACTGAAAAGGTTCGCAAGAAAAAGTTCTAGTAAAATCCCAGGAACTATCGGAACTATTCCTGGGAAAAGTACTCCGGTGTGAAAGCGCCTTTTGTCGAAAAGAAATTCGCAAAATAAAAAAACCCACTACTTTTTAACTTGTTTTTTTTGTAAATGTATTTCTTTAGTCTCAGAATATCAAAGTCGTGAATTTACGTAAACAATTATTAGAAAAGAATCAGAACATTTATAAAGTTTGGAAGTCATAATTATGCGGAAAAAAAGACAACAAAAAATCAGTTCAATTTATAAAAAAAAACGTTTTTCCTGAAATGTGGATATTATAGGATTAAATCTATGTAGAAAAGAAAAAGTCACTACATTTAAAAAACACTCATAACTTTCTACCTTGTTTTTTTTTCTAAATGTATTTCTTTATTGTCTCAGAACATAACACAAAAATCTCACAAATCCACCACTGTCCCAATATTGTAAATTCTAAGAAGTTGGAATGAAACCAATTAGTAAAACGGGAAACGGTGCACTGAGGTTAACCCAAGCTTGTAATGTATTACTTTATAACCTCAGAGAATATTGAAGTTAATGCTTGTAAAGTCTCGACTTGCGTAAAGAAATGTCCCTGTGAGGGATTAATAAAGTATGTCTTCTTCTACCTGTTAATAAAGTTGATTGATTGATTGATTACCTGTGTTGCAGGTGTCCTTCATGAGGCGGCAGCGGTCTTTAACGGACGAGGCGCTGCGACCGAGAGCCGAGCCGATCGTCGCCCAGTCGTTCCCGTGTTTCTCCCTCAGCCTGAACACAGGAAACAGAAACAGAGACTCAGGTAACGTTTGACAATATATGAATGTTTTTATGTTAAAATACGAGACGCAAAGGGTTCACTCACACTCTGAGCTTCTCGATCTCATCGGGAGTATACCTTAGGGAGAGAAACTCAAAATGTTATAATATATCAATTAAGAAAAAAGGAGAAAGCAGGAGTTATTGTTGAGTTTTAGGCATTTTCAGACCAGAATAACCAACTTGTTTTTTACTTATAAGAAGAATAATTATACATTTTATTTATATAGCGCTTTTCCTAGACACACAAAGATGCATTGACATGTATTTAGAAGAAAAATAAGATTACAATTAAGAATAAAAAGCCAATTTAGTTTGATAAAAATGAATGAACAGAAGAATCAAAAACAGTGTTTAAGAAAAAAAAATATATATATATTTCGGAGGAAAAATAATAAAAATACAAAAAAAAAAATGTATTCAGAAAGATTATCTATAGAGCCTCAATCTGCTGCACATAAATGTGCGATGTCACTGTGTTCCGTAGTGATGTCACTGTGTTCCTTAGTGATGTCACTGTGTTCCTTAGTGATGTCACTGTGTTCCGTAGCGATGTCACTGTGTTCCGTAGGGATGTCACTGTGTTCCGTAGCGATGTCACTGTGTTCCTTAGCGATATCACTGTGTTCGTGATGTCACTGTGTTCCTTAGCGATGTCACTGTGTTCGTGATGTCACTGTGTTCCTTAGCGATGTCACTGTGTTCCTTAGCGATGTCACTGTGTTCCGTAGCGATGTCACTGTGTTCCGTAGCGATGTCACTGTGTTCCGTAGAGATCTCACTGTGTTCCGTAGCGATGTCACTGTGTTCCGTAGCGATGTCACTGTGTTCCGTTAGCGATGTCACTGTGTTCCGTTAGCGATGTCACTGTGTTCCTTAGCGATGTCACTGTGTTCCTTAGCGATGTCAGTGTATTCCGTAGCGATGTCACTGTGTTCCGTTAGCGATGTCACTGTGTTCCTTAGCGATGTCAGTGTATTTCGTAGCGATGTCACTGTGTTCCGTAGTTATGTCACTGTGTTCCGTAGTGATGTCACTGTGTTTCTTAGCGATGTCACTGTGTTCCGTTAGCGATGTCACTGTGTTCCGTTAGCGATGTCACTGTGTTCCGTTAGCGATGTCACTGTGTTCCTTAGCGATGTCACTGTGTTCCTTAGCGATGTCAGTGTATTCCGTAGCGATGTCACTGTGTTCCGTAGTTATGTCACTGTGTTCCGTAGTGATGTCACTGTGTTTCTTAGCGATGTCACTGTGTTCCTTAGCGATGTCACTGTGTTCCGTAGCGATGTCACTGTGTTCCGTAGAGATGTCACTGTGTTCCGTAGCGATGTCACTGTGTTCCTTAGCGATGTCACTGTGTTCCTTAGCGATGTCACTGTTCCGTAGAGATGTCACTGTGTTCCGTAGCGATGTCACTGTGTTCGTGATGTCACTGTGTTCCTTAGCGATGTCACTGTGTTCGTGATGTCACTGTGTTCCTTAGCGATGTCACTGTGTTCGTGATGTCACTGTGTTCCTTAGCGATGTCACTGTGTTCCGTAGCGATGTCACTGTGATGTCACTGTGTTCCTTAGCGATGTCACTGTGTTCCGTTAGCGATGTCACTGTGTTCCTTAGCGATGTCACTGTGTTCCGTAGAGATGTCGCGATGTCACTGTGTTCCGTAGCGATGCCACTGTGTTTTAGCGATGTCACTGTGTTCCGTAGAGATGTCGCGATGTCACTGTGTTCCGTAGCGATGTCACTGTGTTCCTTAGCGATGTCACTGTGTTCCTTAGCGATGTCACTGTGTTCCTTAGCGATGTCAGTGTATTTCGTAGCGATGCCACTTTGTACCGTAGAGATGTCACTGTGTTCCTTAGCGATGTCACTGTGTTCCGTAGAGATGTCACTGTGTTCCGTAGCGATGTCACTGTGTTCCGTAGCGATGTCACTGTGTTCCGTAGCGATGTCACTGTGTTCCTTAGCGATGTCACTGTGTTCCGTAGAGATGTCACTGTGTTCCGTAGTGATGTCACTGTGTTTCCGTAGAGATGTTACTGTGTTCCGTAGCGATGTCACTGTGTTCCGTTAGCGATGTCACTGTGTTCCGTTAGCGATGTCACTGTGTTCCTTAGCGATGTCACTGTGTTCCTTAGCGATGTCAGTGTATTCCGTAGCGATGTCACTGTGTTCCGTAGTTATGTCACTGTGTTCCGTAGTGATGTCACTGTGTTTCTTAGCGATGTCACTGTGTTCCGTTAGCGATGTCACTGTGTTCCTTAGCGATGTCACTGTGTTCCTTAGCGATGTCACTGTGTTCCGTAGAGATGTCACTGTGTTCCGTAGCGATGTCACTGTGTTCCTTAGCGATGTCACTGTGTTCCTTAGTGATGTCACTGTTCCGTAGAGATGTCACTGTGTTCCGTAGCGATGTCACTGTGTTCCTTAGCGATGTCACTGTGTTCGTGATGTCACTGTGTTCCTTAGCGATGTCACTGTGTTCCTTAGCGATATCACTGTGTTCGTGATGTCACTGTGTTCCTTAGCGATGTCACTGTGTTCGTGATGTCACTGTGTTCCTTAGCGATGTCACTGTGTTCCGTAGCGATGTCACTGTGTTCCTTAGCGATGTCACTGTGTTCCGTAGCGATGTCACTGTGTTCCGTAGAGATGTCACTGTGTTCCGTAGCGATGTCACTGTGTTCCTTAGCGATGTCACTGTGTTCCTTAGCGATGTCACTGTTCCGTAGAGATGTCACTGTGTTCCGTAGCGATGTCACTGTGTTCCTTAGCGATATCACTGTGTTCGTGATGTCACTGTGTTCCTTAGCGATGTCACTGTGTTCGTGATGTCACTGTGTTCCTTAGCGATGTCACTGTGTTCGTGATGTCACTGTGTTCCTTAGCGATGTCACTGTGTTCCGTAGCGATGTCACTGTGATGTCACTGTGTTCCTTAGCGATGTCACTGTGTTCCGTTAGCGATGTCACTGTGTTCCTTAGCGATGTCACTGTGTTCCGTAGAGATGTCGCGATGTCACTGTGTTCCGTAGCGATGCCACTGTGTTTTAGCGATGTCACTGTGTTCCGTAGAGATGTCGCGATGTCACTGTGTTCCGTAGCGATGCCACTGTGTTCCTTAGCGATGTCACTGTGTTCCTTAGCGATGTCACTGTGTTCCTTAGCGATGTCAGTGTATTTCGTAGCGATGCCACTTTGTACCGTACAGATGTCACTGTGTTCCGTAGTGATGTCACTGTGTTCCGTAGTGATGTCACTGTGTTCCGTAGAGATGTCACTGTGTTCCGTAGCGATGTCACTGTGTTCCGTAGCGATGTCACTGTGTTCCGTAGCGATGTCACTGTGTTCCTTAGCGATGTCACTGTGTTCCGTAGAGATGTCACTGTGTTCCGTAGAGATGTCACTGTGTTCCGTAGAGATGTTACTGTGTTCCGTAGCGATGTCACTGTGTTCTGTAGCGATGTCACTGTGTTCCTTAGCGATGTCACTGTGTTCCGTAGAGATGTCACTGTGTTCCGTAGCGATGTCACTGTGTTCCTTAGCGATGTCACTGTGTTCCGTAGAGATGTCACTGTGTTCCGTAGAGATGTCACTGTGTTCCATAGCGATGTCACTGTGTTCCGTAGAGATGTCACTGTGTTCCGTAGAGATGTCACTGTGTTCCGTAGTGATGTCACTGTGTTCCGTAGCGATGTCACTGTGTTCCTTAGCGATGTCACTGTGTTCCGTAGAGATGTCACTGTGTTCCGTAGCGATGTCACTGTGTTCCTTAGCGATGTCACTGTGTTCCTTAGCGATGTCAGTGTATTCCTTAGCGATGTCACTGTGTTCCGTAGCGATGTCACTGTATTCCGTAGCGATGTCACTGTGTTCCGTAGCGATGTCACTGTGTTCCTTAGCGATGTCACTGTGTTCGTGATGTCACTGTGTTCCTTAGCGATGTCACTGTGTTCCGTAGCGATGTCACTGTGTTCTGTTAGCGATGTCACTGTGTTCTGTTAGCGATGTCACTGTGTTCCGTTAGCGATGTCACTGTATTCCGTAGCGATGACACTGTGTTCCTTAGCGATGTCACTGTGTTCCTTAGCGATGTCACTGTGTTCCGTAGCGATGTCACTGTGTTCCTTAGCGATGTCACTGTGTTCCTTAGCGATGTCACTGTGTTCCGTAGTGATGTCACTGCAGTGTTTCCCCACATTTATTAATAAATACAAATAAGAATGAAAAACTGTGTATTTATGAGAATAATAATAAGAAAAATAAAATTGAAGATATTTGAAAAAGAAAAGTTACAATTCTAATATAAAAGAATAAAAGACTATTCCCTAAAAAAAAGGTTAAAATAAACAAAAAGTCAAAATAAATGTTTTTCCAAAACTCTTAAAAAGTTCCCCCTTAGTGCCAACTCTTTGCACGAAGAAGATTTAATAATGAAACTCACTTCCCGACGTGGTTCCGGTTGTCGTACATGCGGAGAACTCGTCTGTAAATGGCGAACAGCGGCCGGTTTAATCCGAGCGCCACGGAGCGATAAAAGTCCTTCCTCTCCTCTTTGGACATCTCGAAGATTATCTCTGCAGGATCCTCGATGCCTCGCGCCTGAAACACAACACACACACACAGGTTTTATTGTCATGCACAGAAGCTACAGAGTAGAAATGACATTCTTCTGACCTGAGCTCCTCCAACAATGCAACATATATAATAAAAGATAGTATAATATTTACAACGTGGGAGATTCAGATTCAGAAAGTGTTTAACCGTACCTTCACGTATCGATCGATGTTGTTCATCAGGATGTCGATCTCCTCTTTCGCCCACATGCCCTGCTTCCACTTGTGACCTGAAGACAGGAAATGTTCAAATAAAGACTTAACAAGGATTTATTTACTCGTTATAAAGGAATAACTTTATTATGCATGACCCAATTCTTGTGTAAATGAAGAATACAGTTTAATCAATCTACTAAATAAGAAATTACTATTAAACTAGCTACTGTGTTTGATGATATATAAGCATATAAGGGCCGTTGTAGTTAAAGAATAAATCAAATTAAAGAGCAAGGGGGACGGGGAAATATTCAGAGATCAAACTGAAATATTTGGGAATTTAAGAAGTATATTTCAGAGCAAAAACAAAATCCAAAAATAAATAAACTCCGGGATTTTTAAGTGAAATTAGATATATTTATTTATTCAAATTTGCAAAGTGAAGCAAAAAAATCAAACACTTATCCACATTTTTCTCTCATAAATGTGTGAGTTTTTACCATTTAATCTCCAAAATATTCAACTTTTTCTCTGGCTAAATTACAACTTTAATCTTGTACATTTTAAGGATTTTTTTTTTTGTAGAATAAATATGGGGTGGGTGTGTGTGTTACCTTTGTTAGTCAGTGTGTCTTTGTCTTCCTTGGTAGTGAACCAGGCCTGGCTGACAGGAGACACTTCAGACTTCTGATCAGGACAAGGGCAGTCCTCTTCCTCCTCCTGCAGAATCTACACACACACACACCCACACCCACAGAGACACCCACACAGACACCCACACAGACAGACACACACACGTTTCTAAGCCTGTGCGAGGACCATGTGTTTCTACAGGGTTTGTGTGGGCAACAACAACTAAAGTACCACTAGGAGGGGGAAGAGAGTCAGAATATCACTTCAGATTAGAAGTAAATCAAATATTTTACTTAGGTACTTGTGAGGACCTTTTTTGCTGTTACTAGGCTGTTGCTAGGCTGTTGCTAGGCTGTTGCTAGGCAGAAGTGTGTGTATGTTTCAAAGCAGGAAATACAAGTCCAGCATTTTGCAGCCAAAACTAAGCATCATAAAAACAATTAAATGGCACAATTGTATTAAATAAAAATTATAATATTTTAAAATTAAATGTTTGTATCATGAACCTTGAATATTTGTAATTTCACAGAATCAAAGACAACACAAAATATTTCTATGTAGATATTTTCACTTACTCAGGGTTATGTAACTTAAGGGTTGGGTACCGAAACCCGGTGCCATATACGACCGGTACTAACCGGACCGAATGGCAATGGAGATTTCGGTGCCTGAGGTGTCGGGTTACACACAACAGAAGCATCACCGCCACACGTCACCTGCGTGCCATCGCCAAATAACAACATTACACTCGCTCTGATAGCTGCAGGTAGGGTACCGTTAGCTTGTATCTACAAACATGGTGAAAATGCCAAAAGCTAAACAGTCTAAAGTGTGGCTGTATTTCAGTCTAAAAGATTCAAACAGCGCAACATGCAGCAAATGTTTGAAAACAATTGCGTGTAAAGGGGGGAACACGTCCAATTGAATGAAGCACCTGGCGACGCACGGCATACACTTAAAAGCAGAGGGATGCACCGTGTTCGACTGCTTGCGTGACCCAGTGCCAAGCACATCATCCGGCAGGGTGGGCATCCCTGGCCACGGCGATTTGGAGACAATTATTTTTTATTTTTTATTTTTTACATGTTACTCGTTAGACGCTTTTATCCAAAGCGACTTACATACTCAATACTGTGGACAATCCCCACAGGAGCAATTTGGGGTGAAGTGTCTTGCCCAGGGACACAACGACATGCTGACTGCAGTGGGGTTTGAACCTGTGACCCCCTGATCCGAACACCTACGGACAACCCACTACGCCACACGCCCCCCTTTATCCCGGCAAAGTGGAGACTATTGATTATGAAGACAGCAGTGTTTCCTCAGGTTAGTAATGTAACGTTGATTTCAAGTCTTGCATGTATACTAGTACAAAAATAATTTGTAAAATATTGAAGATTTATTTGTGTATTGGCAAAGAAGGCCAATTTGACTAAAGACAAGGTGAATGAATTACACAGGGCTGTGACCAAATGTGTGGTCAAGGGACTGCATCCTTTTCCACTGTGGAATCTCCACGGTTCAGCTCCTCTCCTCCCACTCCTCTCTCTTCCTAGTTGGCGCCAGACTGCTGCTTTTTCATCAGAGGTCAAACGCCTGCGACATCCTTTTACACCTGAAACAGAAATCACAAATGTAAAAGAGGTCGTCCTCACTGTTGGAAAAATTATTCAGTCCAGCAAATGTATTTATATTATTGATGATTGTGCTTTTGAGTGTATGTGCTTGGTGGCAGCTTGGTGGTATAAAAATCTCTAACAACTGTTATCTCTGTCCTCTGTAAGCATCAAAACACACATTTAAATCAAGCTTAAATAGAAGTTAGTGCCTTGCTAAAGGGCAGGTCAAGCAGAAATAGACATCTTGACTTCTTAAATGTGTTTCTCTATAGATTGTGTCTTCATATTATGGATATTGAATATAATCCTGTTGTGAGTACATGAAATGTACCTGCTGTCTCAGCCCTCTTTGGCTGCTGCGAGCGTCTCTTGGTGGAGGTCAGAAGGTCGGCTTCTTCTACAAGGAGAGAACAAATCACCTTAGCATTAGCTTTGATTCATCATGCTAACAGATACCAAAGTGTCCCAGCAATAAACTGAAGTGATGTTCATACCTTCTGAATGCTCCATTAGTTCAGCCCTCCTGTTGGACCGCTTTGCATTAGAGGGCCTTTGAGAGAAGAACAGGAAGAGAAATATAAAATATATATATATAACATACTGTATATTATATTATAACATTATATTTTATATTATCTATGACAGTGTGGAGGAAGCACTTCACACTAAGTCTCACATCTTTTATTTTTGTTTTTATAATGTAAATGAAATGTCCAAAATACGTGAAATTAACATGACTCCATAACACTGCATTACGTGATGGGTACACGTATCAAATAACGTGGTGGGGAGGACACGTATCAAATAACGTGGTGGGGAGGACACGTATCAAATAACGTGGTGGGGAGGACACGTATCAAATAACGTGGTGGGGAGGACACGTATCAAATAACGTGGTGGGGAGGACACGTATCAAATAACGTGATGAGGACACGTAATTTGATACGTGTCCTCATCACGTTATGCGGTGTTAGAGTCGTGTTCATTTCACATATTTTTGTGGGACCAGGTTGCTATGGGGCCCGTTGAAAACTGACGCTCAAGGGTACCCAGTGCGAAGTAAGGTGGCGTGAAGGGGCCCTGGCCCCTGACCGATCGTTAATATGTGACGAGTGAGAATGTGTTGGTTTGGCCCATTACCGGCGCTTTTATAAACATGTTATCGAAATGTGCCGACCGAGAAAGTCTGTATTGTGCATACGGGAGCCAGTCTGCAATTCGCGTTGCTCCGGAACAGACAGCCGCCTGCATTCATCCAACTATAGTCCGCCTCACCAACCCCCCCCACCCCTCAAAATAATAACTAATCGGATATACATGATTCAGGTGAGTTACATATTTTGAAATCAAAACGGCGAAATTTCGCCGAAAAACCACCAGTTTGCGGGTGTTTTATATTTGCAAAATAGTTTTGGGAGTTGCATTTTACATTACACATTTACACACAGATTATTGATCTGGTCACAGAAATACTTTTAAGGCAAATCTCCATCCAGTGTAACTTTGAAACCTACACAAGTCTGGTTTAACTTACTGAGAGATGGACGAACACTTTACCTCGAGATAAGCCCCGTGTTTCAGAGGTTAGCTTAGCAACTAGCATAGTCATTGAATGTAAAGTTAGCTAAACAGTGTAATTCAGTTGATTAATATACCAAACGGCCAGCCCACACTTAATTTACCAAACACTTTTCTTTAGACTAGCTTAAAACATGAACATTGCCTTACCTTAACTACTTGTACAATTGTTTAATGGTCTCCGGTTCTCTCCCGTTTTACATCTCGTCCTGTCGCTGCTGCATCCGCCTGTTCCGGTAGTAGAGTGTTCCAATGATGCGATCAATGTCAATACGAGAGTACAATACTAAGATCCACATCGTCCGTTGTAAAACTTGAAATAATTCAAAAATGCCACACGAGGAGGAAGTCGCTCTTAATGAAAATCTTGACTGTATTTAGACATTTTAAAACGATGTTTAATCTTGAAATAATGACTCCAACATGAGGGACTCCAGCAGTCTTGCACGTTTAAATAATGTTCCTAATCCTATTCTCAGTGTGTTAACCATGGTTTAATCCAAAATAAGAAAAGTCTCAGAGGAACATATGCCCCTTTCACACCAAAAACCAGTTCGGCTTTAGCTCCGTGCTGGTGCTTTGATGGCTCGGAGCCCGTTTGCAGTTGGGAACCTATTATGGCGCGTTTCCACTACAGCGCGGAGCACGGTTTAAGAGGGCTGTGACGTCAGCGGCCCGTTTTTGGTTGCGTTTCCACTTGGCCTAGTACCGGCCGGCGGGTCCTAATTCACAGTTTTTCTGGCCTCATAAAATCGCGGGTCAAGGGCCAGAGACAACGAGGCTGAGTCGGGCTGAGTATGCTAAACTAGAGAGAGCATCGCTGGCAAGGGGGCTACAACTACAACAAGATGGACATATTTGACCGTGATTTAATTGTAATACACGTTTCAAAATGATGCCGAAGTAACAACATACTGATACCGGTTAGTAAAAACCATGAATTAATGCTTTGACAAGTCTGCAGACAGACGGCAGGCGAAACACCTTTTAAAATGCGTGTTTTCTGAATGGAGATTGGCTAAGCTAACGCAGTATATGCTCCGACCGTCCACACTCACAACAACGGCCTATACAGACATAAATAAAGCAGCGACTGTATTCTCCATGACACAAGCAGTCTGTGGTTTGTACTTGTTTAACTTTTGTCTAGTTTCTGAACATATATGAGGAGCTGTGAGCTCTGAGTGCTAACAGCTAATGGCTGTGTTGTTTTTCTGGGGTTCTCTGAAGATCACGTCACGGCTCCGCCTACACTGCGTTACTATAGATACTGCCCCAGTTCCTAAAACTGTAATGGAAATGCGCCATAAAGTGAGCCAGTCCTAACGAGGCCTAGCCATACCGAGCGAGGCCGAGCGAGGCCGTGTAGTGGAAACGCACCATTAGTTTCACACTGCCCAGTTCCCGAGTGGAGCTGCGTCATTGCGTCATCGTTTACGACCCTCCTTTATAAAGCCACGAAAAACCTTAACGGAACAACAACAACAACAGTGGATTGTATCGGAGTTGTGCTCATCTTGCTTTTGAGAAACAAAGTAGAATTACAGTAGGAGAGCCAGTAACAACTATTTTGATAATCGATTAATCTGTTGATTATTTCTACCATTAATCGGATAACAACGCGCCAAAAATAGTTTTCCATTATTTCAATCAGAAAACTGCATTTCCAAATGGACAACAAAACACACAAAAACAGAACAGACACGGAGCTAGAAAGGAAATAAGAACCGTTCTAGCTCCGTGCTGGTGCTAGAACGGTTCGCAACTTTGAACCAGTTTGCTTTTGTAGCCCTGTAGGAGCTACGTCATGACGTCACCGTTTAAGCCGCTACGTATATTGTACATATTATCAACAATGGCGGCCTACTAGGAGCTGACGGAGCCATACTTAATGTTGCTCCTATACTTACGAAGCCAAATTGAATTGAAGAACCACCTATGCACTTTTATACACAAAGTTTATGGCTTATTACTATTATCCAGATTGACGTAGTAAACTTTTAGCCACAGTTTTAGCAGCATTTGCCGAAAACGGCAGTGGTACGCCGCTTGTGTCATAGCAGCGTTTTAGTGTACCGTTTACTAACGGGAGCTGCCGCTGGAAGTAATAATTCACTCTCTGACTGTCACACAAGCAACGTCCCCCTGATCCATATTCCCAATAAATTCATATTATTGTTCAGTTTAAATGTAGGATTTGGAAACATAGTGCCGAAAAGGGTTTCTGGATAGCGATAGCCACCGCAGTAGGTCTCTCTAATCAATAACACTGTTGCATCTACCGTTTTTTACCCGCATATTTTTCACTTTGATCTAACTTGGGTTTTTGCCCGATATCACAACATGTTTTAGCCTAAGGATTGTGCCGCTGTTTAAGACTGTTACGCCTCGTTTCCACATACGTGTGTACACGGAGGAGCACCAACCGGAAGTCCATTCGCTTCCCGTCTGATGAAAGGACCAGGAGTGGCTGGATCAAGTTAGCTACCTAGCTAGTAGCAAGCACGTTAGTTAGCATTACAGCCTTAGCCTTGTCATTGTTATTAGCCTTAACATGAAGTCACATTAAGTAACCCAAAATGTTAAACAGTAAGAGTAGTAGTCATATTTCGTGAACCCTTTGAAGAGTACTGTCACACACCGGTGTGATAATTCTATAATACACCGTTTAAACCCGGGGGAGAAATGCTAACGCTAACGCTACAATTAGCATCGGCGATCTTTTCTACTTCATGCTATCTGCACAAATGGTTGACATTAAACATTAAAAAGATCAGGCAGGTTCAGGGAGAATCGAAGGAAGGCAGGCAGCTTTGCATGACATTCTTCTGGACGTGTTTCATTGTGGTGATGGTGAGGGTAGTCAATCCCTTTTTTGGGCAAGACAGTAGTGACGGCCAATCTTGGTGAGCGTGTGTTGTTGTGCGAGACCAAAGAAGTAGTTCATTGAAGCGTTTCACCACAAAAAATTGTGTTACTTCACAGTTTTTACGGCACATTTGATTTTTTGACTTTTTATCTTTTAAATTGACAAACATCATATGTGTAATTCTGGGCACAATTAAAACGGGAATCGAAAGATAATCTTCTTTCAGCCATATGGACTTCACTACCATACTGTTCCGAAATAAGGTCCCATTGGGAGGGTCCACCGGAAGGGGAAGGGACTTCGCCTCTCTATTAAAAAACTCTAATATGTTATAATTGGGAGCAAATCAGTATCCAGGTTCCAAAAAAAATGATAATGAGGCAGAGCTCATTTGAAACTGGTTTGTTATAGGACTGCAACTAGAGAATTTTAAGTTATTTCAGCAAATTACTTACTCCAATCAATGTTTAGGACTTTAGATCAGTTTTATTTAAATTTAAACTAATATAGACTTTTTTTTCTTTTTTTTAAATGTACTTAGTTATATTCCAACTATGTAAGCAATTATATCAGTTGTTTTTAGTATTAGTCATTTTTATTGTAGTTCTAATTATACATTTTTCATCAGTTGCACTGGAATTCTTTGTTCACGGTTTCATTTTAATAATACCTTATAATGTAATTTGTAGAAAAAATAAACGTAATCTTTTCTTAAAATATATATTTTCTGTTTTGTTCTAGTTTAAATGTACTGCATGTCTCTAGTTTATAGTTTGTTCCTCTGCAGCCTTACTGTCATGGTCTCACATGACTGAAATTAGCCAATCAGAAAATTCCACCTGCCAGTCCACCTGTTTTTCCTGCAATGCCCTATAGGGGAGCCCAAGAGCGCTGGCCGACACACACTTTTCTGAGTTTTCTATGTCTATGAGGACAGTTGCCGACACACTTTCACACACTTTTCTGAGTTTTCTATGTCTATGAGGACAGTTTCCGACACACACTTTCCTGAGTTTTCTATGTCTATGAGGACAGTTTCCGACACTAACACTTTCCTGAGTTTTTCTATGTCTATGAGGACAGTTTCTGAAATTCACACAGAGAATTCAATTAAACCAAATAGCTCACCTAGAATTTTCAAGCATTTGCTTGTGTGGACCGGCCAAAAGTCCCACAAAAATAAATGTCCTCACAAGTAAGGTTTGTATGTCAGGGGTTGGTCCACACAAGATACAACCAAGAATAGGAAAACAAACACACACACACACACACAAACACCAACATACACACAAACACACACACACCCTAAGTTGAGAGTTTAAGTGATGAACTTGAAAAGGTTTGGTTAATTTAGGATGTAGAAGAAGTTGATCACCTGAATGTGATCGACTTCTTCATCAGAGAGATCAGCGTCTGCTGTTGCCGTCATCGTCACCTCGAAGCCGTCATCGCTCTCTGACACTGAGAAGAGGAAGATGTTACAGATACCAGGTAAACAAGTACTTAAAAAGGGGCCTATTCTGCTCAATTATCAGGTTCATATCAGTATGTAGTGTCTCTACTTTAAAGAGTCCTCTCCTGCTGATGTTCAGGGTGTAATCAGTAATGTATGTCCTCTACTTAAAGAGTCCTCTCCTGCTGATGTTCAGGTGTATATCATATTAGTGTCTCTTACTTTAAGAGTCCCTCTCCTGCTGGTGTTCAGGTGTAATTCAGTATGTAGTGGCTCTACTTTAAAGAGTCCTCTCCTGCTGATGTTCAGGTGTAGATCAGTATGTAGTGTCTCTACTTTAAAGAGTTCAGCTCTCCTGCTGATGTTCAGGTGTATATCAGTATGTAGTGTCTCTACTTTAAAGAGTCGCCTCCCTGCTGGTGTTCAGGTGTATATCAGTATGTAGTTCTCTACTTTAAAGAGTCCTCTCCTGCTGATGTTCAGGTGTATATCAGTATGTAGTGTCTCTACTTTAAGAGTCCTCTCCTGCTGATGTTCAGGTGTATATCAGTATGTAGTGTCTCTACTTAAAAGAGTCCCTCTCCTGCTGATGTCTCTACTTTAAAGAGTCCTCTCCTGCTGATGTTGAGGTGTATATCAGTATGTAGTGTCTCTACTTTAAAGAGTCCTCTCCTGCTGATGTTGAGGTGTATATCAGTATGTAGTGTCTCTACTTTAAAGAGTCCTCTCCTGCTGATGTTCAGGTGTATATCAGTATGTAGTGTCTCTACATGTCTCCATGCTTTGATGTTCAAAAAGCTCTTTAGTGTTCTCATACTGCCTGTGCAGCAGCACCTCTTTTCACCCTCTGTCTGAAACCAGAGCCCGGTCTGCTCTGATTGGTTAGCTGGCCGGCTCTGTTGTGATTGGTCAACAACTTAGACATGTCCCGCCCCTTAGCCTATCACGTACAATGTGTTGGAGCGCTAGCCAATAGGAGCGTCGAATGATGTCACTATGTTCCGGAACTTTGGATTTTAGCCCTTTTTCAGACATGCACACAAACCTATAGAACACACTACAGGAGAGGGAAACCCCAAAAAAGCAGAATAAGGCCTCTTTAAATGTACATTTTACACACTGTGTTTGTGAGATAAATGTATAAAGTGTTTTTCTCACTGGGTAAAGTGACCACTGAGAATTCAGCAGCGTCCGAGTCGTCCTGGTTCTTCTGAAGAGAGACGCATCTTCTTCTGAAGGGGCTCCGAGTCCCTCGTCTAAAAACACACCACACATACGTATTCAATCTTCTGTACTATCAACAATTGTGAATTAAAACGTACAGAGAGTGTGTGTGTGTGTGTGTGTGTGTGTGTTAGTGTTCAGTTAGCAACAAATGTTCTGTACTATCAACAAATATTTCCTAGATTATTGAGTGCAATATAATATGTTTTACATGTGCAATAATGTGAATTAAACTGTTGTGTGTGTGTGTGTGTGTGTGTGTGTGTGTGTGTGTGTGTGTGTGTGTGTGTGTGGTGTGTGTGTGTGTGTGTGTTTGGCAGTAAAGAGGTCAGTTAGCAACAAATGTTCTGTACTAATCAACCAATTATTTCCTAGATTGAGTGTCAATTAATATTTTCTATGTGCAATAATGTGAATTATACCCTAAAGTGTGTGTGTGTGTGTGTGTGTGTGTGTGTGTACGCACCGTTGTGAGGACAGTGCAGGATGTCTCTCTCCTGGCTGAGTGCGACTGACTTGGCGGTTTCTATCGCTGCAGCTTCCTCCTCTTCCTCCTCTTTCTCCTCGGCTGCTGAGCTCATCCTGCACCTGAGAGGAAGGAACATCAAATATATAAAACACAGAGTCATGATAACAGGAAGGGAAGCTCGAGGCTACTGTAGTTCAAGTTTTTAATGTGACGTTAAAAAAAGCAGAAGTCGCAAAAGACAAATATTTTAAATACAGATACACCTGAACCAGGGTTTCCGCTAGGATTTTTTCTTGCCGGTCAAATGTCCGGAAAGAATTTGAAACTTACCGGTCATGTTTCAATAATAATAATAAGAATTGTGTAGCAGAGTTTCCGTTAGCAGGTAATTACCGGACTATGACCGGATATGCTGATGTTTAAAACTCAGTTAATGGAGCTCATTTTTATATTGCTTCAGTTTATAATTGTTATCATTATTACATTCAAACAAACTACTTATAGTAAATGAAGTACATTATTCAAAAGTTTACATTAACTTTGGATAATAACGGGAGGAGAGAGAGAGAGAGAGAGAG
>NW_022987642.1:407993-472993 GCF_902827165.1 Trematomus bernacchii
AGAGAGACTAACAAAGAGACAGAGGACATGATGTCATAAACAATGTCCCTGATGGGCTTACCTGAGCAGGTGAGAGTCAGGAAGGAGGAAGAGGAATATGATGCTGCACACTCCCTCAGAGCAGATCCAGGCTGAACACAGTCAGGTCTGATCCACCACACAGGTCTCTCTGAGGACTCCTCTCTCTCTCCCACAGAAACAGCAGAGCCACAGTCGAGCTCTCTGCAGGCGACTCCTGCTTCCTTCAGGGTCCAGAGAGAGTTAGAGATCCACACTGGTCTCCATTCTCCCTGATGTTCCACCTCCAGGTCTCCTGCACAGCGACTCTCTCCTCCCACCAGCCTAACACCAGGCTCTGGAGAGAAACAAGAGAGTCGTGTCCTTCATTGATATTAGCATATTTTAATAATGAATCATTTATTCTATTAATACTTCCGAGTGATAATCAGATCATTAACTCCAGCTCTCTATAAACCAGTGGTGGGAAGTAATAAAGTACATATACTCAAGTACTGTAAGTACAGGTTTGAATGACTTTACTGGAGTATATGGTTTTATAATACTTGTTAGAGCCAGTATTTAGCTTTGATAAGAAAGGCCTAATTGTGACGTCTGTAGTCAACGCACTATAAAGGACTACATTTCCCACGGAGCCTGTGCTAAAGCCACAGTGATGGGCAACCTGTTGAGAGACGCCGTCGAGGAACAGTTGTTAACCGTACACGTACACGTACATACAAATGGTACAAGTACCCTTTAAGTTATGAAGTTATAAGCATTATCAAGAAAGAAAGAATACCTCAGTTGTTTGTTATTTTATTTGAGTTTGGCCTATTTCTTTTGAATATTGGAAAGGCCTATTTTCTTTGTTGCATGTGCAAAAGTTTGTTATTTTATTTTGAGCAAACACATCGCAACATCATCTAAACCAGGGGTGTCAAACTCAATTTCATCGCGGGCCACATCAGCATTATGGCTGCACTCAAAGGGCCGGTTGTAACTTTAAGACTATATAAACATACATATATAAATATTTAATATATCTAAAATAATGTATTATATTACTTTATTGCCTCTGCATTGGATTATTATCGGATAGGGTAAAAACTTCATAAATAACTACGTCTGAAAGAAGATGTCAAGGGCAAATAAGTGCAAGTATCTTCAGTGAGAATGTCACAAAATTATTTAAAAAGAAAAGCCAAATTATGAAAAAAAAATCAAAATCAAAACAAAAAAGTAACAATTTAAAAGAAATTCTGAGAAAAGGCATATTTTGAAGAAAAAAGGTCAAATTCTGAGAAAAAGTCAAATTTAAGATGCATTGTGGGACATGTAGTTTATGGACATCGTGCTTCTGTAAATCAGCATGTAACCGTATAATAAACATATTACATTCTTTCAGAGCTCTTAAGGCATATTTATACTTTTTGTTTTTCAAAATACCAAACAGATCATGCATTTTAGCGATGCCTCATTTCGCTCAATTTGACCATTTCTAGCTCTGTTTTAGCAAGGGCTGATTCAGTGAGAACAGCACCATCTACAGGCCTGGCATATGTACTACAGCGTCTCCAGCGCTTTTGAACGGCAATGGCCGTGGCTGTCTCCTCCTGATTGGTGGAGTTGGCCCAATAGCCGTAGCGCCACCGTCCTGACGTCAGGACAGTGTTCAAATCTGGATCAGTTTTTATCAGATCCGTTGCAGCCCCTTTTTTAGAGATTTGGGTATGGAGGAAAATAGAGAGGGTTGTGTTTTCTGACACTTGGTGAGTTCCCTGGAACACCGGGGACACATATTCATGTAGAAAAGACGTACAACAGTGCATTTTGCATGATAGGTCCCCTTTAAAGGAAAGAAAATAGTTAGAACTGTCTGTGTAGAGCAGGGGTGGGGAACCTTTTTCCTCTCAAGGGCCATTTCCATGTTTTCAACATCCTCCGAGGGCCGTACCAATGATTGACCTCTGCTTCAAAAGACTCAAATCACAGCCCATTCATTTGGCCTTTCTTTCATGCTGTGCAAAGAAAAAGCAACCTCTTAATCCAGATATCTCACCATGACTCACGCATGCATGCACGTGCACGGTGTGGCATGCATGCACGTGCACGGTGTGGCATGCATGCACGTGCACGGTGCGGCAAGCATGCACGTGCACGGTGTGGCATGCATGCACGTGCACGGTGTGGCATGCATGCACGTGCACGGTGTGGCAAGCATGCACGTGCACGGTGTGGCATGCATGCACGTGCACGGTGTGGCATGCATGCACGTGCACGGTGTGGCAGGACCACCACAACAGAAAGATATGGACACAAGATGTGTGCAAATGTGTTTAGTTTCCTATCCATGTGAACATGATTTAAGTGGGGGGGGACCTAACCTCCTCTAGGGGGGTCCAGGGGGACAAACCAGGGGACTTTACTTCCTCTTGATACCGTGGGTTATTTACAAAGAAACACCTAAATATAGCCTACTTGTTGTTATTGTGCTTCTGTCTTTCTGTGTCTTCTCATCTGTAAACTCCCTCAACGCGCAGCTCGCTCTCTTTTCTTGATCGCCCTCTCACGGGTGAACAGTTCACTGTCCCGCTTCATTGTAGGATTTCTGCCATGTACCACTTTAGTTTGACCATCTCTGTTATTAAGTTATGGAATACTACATTGAATTGTCCCCATTCTTTCTTTAATAGTTAGTAACATTAGATATTTTAATGAGATATGGACCGCAAAACTAAAAATGTCCCTGGTTTTCATTTTTTAAATCAAGTCACCGAATGCAAGTATAGTCGCCTTAGCTTATTTTGTTATGAGATGTGAATTACTGTTCAATTTAGTTGATGTAATAATCGTTTGGTTTCTTTTACATTAAAAACAAGTTACAATTTTCAAAAGGTCTTATGTTTTTTTCCGGGGGGAGGCCCTTTTTCCAGTTTAGAGCAATAGCCCCTCCAAATGTCTGCACGTCCCTGCCTGGAAGTAGAACAAGTCATTCAAGTTATCTCCACCTTTACCAGCTGCTAAATTCAAAATGATGTTCACATGAATGGATCATTGATTAGAATCCAGACTATAATATATCATTATGAAAATAGTCGTACTATGAGTCATATTAATGATGGTACTTTAAGCATTATTTGATCCTAATACTTTGACCTAAGTACATTTACATACCAGACTTGTTCTTGTTACAGTATTTCTACACTGTGGTATCACTTCTTTGAATCAAGTATAACATCTCCCCCACATCTATAAACTAATAGGACCTGAAACATGAAACATATGATTAAGTAGAGCTAAAAAACATTTCAATCAGAAAGCTAAACGTAGAGATTAGTAGCATGTTTATGTGTGGCTCTGTCATTTGAACCCTTTGGTGAACATGTGCAACATGGGTCCGTGTACGTGTGTGTTTCTCTTTTAACACAAGAAACTAAATCCCCCAAAAATCCCATAAAGATTTTCAACAAAAACTGAAAAAAGGAACACAAAAGCCTTTTTTCTGATGTTGTTGTTTGTGCAGGTAAATAAAAAGAATACTGTTGAGCTTGACACATGTTGCCTAAGTACACTGCACACAGATAAGAAAGACAAATAATGGCCCTGCCACAGACTGCAGTAGCGAATACATTCGGGGGGCTGGTAGCCCTGGTCCAGGGACGGGGTTTGTGATCTCATCTAGTGGGGAAAGCCCTACTGGGTGCCAATATGGCCAAGCAAGGATACCTTCGTGAAGAGAGACTGGAGCCTTTGGAGTGGGGACCTTATGTTCCCGGTGAATGTGTAATTGGTAGAGTTGTTACTGCCATGGTAAGATGGCACGGCTCCCTAATGGGCCGACTTTGAATCCTCCACTGGATTGCCTGGTCTCGGAAAGAGAGGGAGGCAAAGTGTTACTGTGCAGAGACTGCTCTTTGGAGCATCAGCCGAGGCTGAGAGTTGGCACTTGGCCACCTCAGGATAAGGCAGCATATCTAGCTGTCATTGCACGTGAGATGGGGAGAAATGAAGGACCTGCGAGTCCCATCTGGGACTTTTTCTGTTCAGAGCAGTTTTGTCTGCTAGTTCAATATAGGATCCAATGCATTCTGTTTTTGGTCAAATGAAGAAGACATTTGTGAATGATTTACGGCTAAAAATGTTCTTTGCTTTCAATAAAGCTAAGTGGGGACTTTTGGCTTTTCTTATTATTCTAGCTGTGGCGATAGTTTTAGGTGTTTTGTTCAGATTTGGACTGCTTCAACAAGCACTACTGTACATCACAACATTATTTTAGTTCCTGATCAAATTCACCTTTAAGATGATTTGGCTGGCCCTTAAACTGCTAAGGCTAATCTTAAAATGTACATGTTTCTTTTTGGGTCATGGGTTAACAAAACAAGGGAGTTAAACAAAGGAAGACATTTAGGGAGGGAGAGTCCTGTTGTTCAGGGGAAATGGAGAGGTTGGCTTCGGTAGATCAACATGATTCCTCCTCTCCCAACTTTGCTAAAAACCTTTATCCATAAAAGCTGCTTAAGAAAACAATTATAAAGAAAATGTTCCAAACTGCTGAGAGGGAGATTTCTCCTCTTTTGCCTCTCCTCCTTGCTGCAGGCTAAGCACCGGATGTTGATGTGGTTTGACATGCAGCTCCGAGATAGAGATCAGCACCCCCGCCTTTACATACTCTCACTACTCTCTGGACCTGAGACAGGCGGCCTACGCAAAGGACTTGAACCAACTTCAAGTTTGCATATTTGAAATGAAATGTTTAAAGAAAAAACTTGATTCTAAACATGACATTGACAACGTGTTCTGCTTTCATGAAAAATGTTCATATTCCCTCTCGTTAAAATTGCATATTATTACTATCAGTCTTTATTTGTTTTAATTTGAACTTTACATTTTTTTGTTCATTTTGAACAATTGTTCTTTAAGTAAAAGTTGAACATATGTGACCTCCTTCTCCCTCAAAGATAGAAAAGGGGAAACCACCTGATGCAGAGAGGGAGGAGGCAAGAGACTAAAAGATGATGTGTGAAGAGACAAGGGGAGTTTTTGAGGCTTTTTGAGGCTTGAGAGCTTGAGGGTCTTGGCTCTTGGGCTTGGGCTCTTTTAGAAGGCTTTTTGAGGACATTTGACTTGTGATCCTGTTGCTTTTGTATTTTGACTTGGTGTCTTTTGTTATTTTTTGGATTCTTGTAAATCCGCTATTTTTGTTAAAACCTCAATAAAACCGGTTTGTACTTTGTACATTTCGACCCAACTCCTGGTCTCTCTGGTGGTCTCTGAAGGTATCTGCTTGGTCTTAGAGTGAGGTAAGAACACCCTTCCTTGGAAAAGGCTGACATTAGTTGATGATTTGGATTTTAAATTGTTTAAGGGGAATAGAAACTCTGCTAAGGTTAAACTATAGTTTCACATTGGTTACTGTGGTTGATGTGGTTTTGATTCATGTTGAAATATGACATATGCTCTGCTGATGTGGTAATGTCACTGCTGTGATATTAATGTTTGACTCTGGCTGGGTTTGATATTAGTCTTGCATTGTTTTAATTGGTATGTGGGGATCAAAATTGGGGGTTAGGGATTGTGGGTCCTGAAGCTGCCCTAATTACCAAGGAGTCTCCCAACGACACGGGGTTTCCCCTCCAGGGGCAGTTTAGATACTGCTCTGGGGTTCTACCAGCCCACCAACACCTACTACACTATACACTCCGTTTTGCTATCCTAGCGGTCGGACATCCGAGGCTGGAGTGCCTAAAATAGGGATACGACGGGCAGTTTGGTGTTAGAGGCCACGCTGTAAGCGCCCCCCTAAGCAGATTACGTTGATCTTGCGTGTAGATTCTGGGGGGTTTAGTCCTAAAAAGATTGGACGGCCGTTCACCGGAGCCTTATCAGCACCGGAGCTCGGTATCGGAGACGGCCTAGATATTAACGTTGGTTGTATCGAAGTTAGATTCCTTTTCAATGTGATGATCTGATGGTATTTATAAAGTATAATCATGAAAAGTGGTGGTGATGACAAGGTGATGATGGTTTGTTGTTTACCTTTGAAGTATATCCTGGTTTCACAAACATGGTAAAATCATAAATGATGAAACTAGGATCAGTTAGTGGAGAAGTCTTTAAACTACATCATGTTTTATGATAAAGGTTGTTTACAGACTGTAATCACTTAAAGAGTAACAGGGTGAATAAACTGAGCACTTTACCTGTTGAGTTGTGTTCTCCTTCAGCCTGGAGTCCTGAGGAGAAATCAGAAGATAAGGTAAACAGAGTTTTCTATCATCTCAGAAACACGTCAGTGAACTCACTGTGGAGTCATTTCACCAGTTTACTAAAGCTGAGAATAACACGTTCATACAGAGAAGTCACATATTCAGAGTTAAAGCAACAGTTGAGTTTAGAGAATATGCTCCTTCAATTCAAATGAGTCATGGTGCACCATCATCACACTGACACATGTTCTAAGCAACAATTACATTAGGAGGACCCACAGAGGATGCTGCCAGTTCCCACCTTCTGCTGTCACCTGAACGCCTCACTCCCCTATCACTAACTGCAGACGTTAACTAACTGACCTGTACCTGTTTTAATATGACCTGGTATAGTGTGTCTGTGTGTCTGTGTGTCTGTGTGTCTGTGTGTCTGTGTGTGTGTGTGTGTGTGTGTGTCTGTGTGTGTGTGTGTGTGTGTGTGTGTGTAAGACAGCATGAATGTATGGACCCCACCTCTGTCTAACACCCAGACTTTGTGAATGTATGTCTCTAAACCAGATGGTGTGTGTGTGGTCGCCCCCTACAGCTCAGTAGCTGAACGTCTCCAGGAAGCTGCTTCTACTCATCTGTGACAGTTGCAGATTGATCAAAGTGTTTCTTATAAACTGTAGTGGCAGGGAAAAAGGTTAAGGCATGTGGTTTATGTTGAAATGAAAAGAAAACTGATACATGTGTATTATCCTCGCAACTACAGTTGTTAAATGTCCACTTTTATGTATGGTTTGGGGGTGTGGGTCGTTAAGCCTCATTTACATATTCACCTGTCGCAGCACGCACGGAGCCTTTATAGTGGGTGCGTCACCGGGATGTCAGGGGTTGGTTCTCACGGGAGGAGGAAGCGTGTGTGAGGCGAATGCGGGTATGCAGCGGGATATTTAAGTTTTCCTCAGTATGTATACATATCTTAAAATGCTACGGGGAAGTAAAGGAAAGTAACTGCATTGTGGATATTGCATCGACCGACCTGGAAGCACGTCTCCTTGGAGAGGACGCGCACAGATCGAGAGAGATTCTCTCAAACAGGGTGAGATCGCGCCTTTGGGCCACGCCGATCATCCTATTTTTTCTTTCTGTGGATTATAGCCTCAATAGGCCTACAAACATTTCCAGTTTTTTTCTGCCGACGGGCGCAGGAGTAACAGCTTTTTTTTGTCAATGAACTATGGCCTGGGTTAGGCAGTAAAGACAATCTCGGTTTATCACCGAGCGGACTGTTTGTTGAGTTTTGTTTGTTTTGTTTGGCTCAAAAGCGGTGAATACACGTGAATAACGTATAAAACCTGTCTTTGTTTATTTTGTGAATGTGTGCATATACTGTAGTAAATACATTTCCGTGGGGACTATTTTGTGGAAAGAGCAGATTATCCGTTTATCAGTTCTGTTTACCTTTAATATATTATTTCATATCAAGAACCCCTTGTGCGTTTATTTAACACAGCTATTCATAATAGCTGATCGTTACAGATGGTGGCCAGTATGGGGACATGTCTGGTTTTGGAACCAAGACCACTGGGGACGCCCAGGCTGACTGTGACGGTTCAATAATGCCATCCCTAAGCATCTGCTCTACCTGGTCTATTATGATCTGACGCTTGTGGGGTGATACCCTGTATGCTTTGCAGCGCACTGGAACCTCGTTAGTAGTAAATATCTTGTGCTCTTCTACCTTAGTTTTTCCTAAACTGCCTGAACACACCTTTGGCCAAGCCTTCAATATGTCTCTAACCTCTGGTGGATGAGCTGAAAAATCTGGGGCAGTCTCTTCTTGACCAGGAAATGACTTGGATAGCGGAAGTGCCATTATGAGACTAACACTGGGGTGAGCGCCAGGGATCTCAGTAGGTTGAGAAAGGAATGAATAGAACGTGTAATCCCTTGGCCCCTTTACTCCATATGTTCTGTCTCCCAGGTTGATAATGGTTGAGGTCTTGGTAAGGAAATCCAAGCCTAGAATGATGGGGAATGCCAGGTTGTTATCATCGATGATGTATGTTTCTAGCGACCACATCATTTCATGCCAGCCGTAGAGTAGCTGTACCTTTCCTAAGGCTCCATGGCATGTCTTCCCGTCAGCTAGAGCAAAGCTTTGGTTCTCACTGGGCTTCAGTTGCTCTCCTTTCTGGACTACATCCAGCCATTGGCTGTGCCGCATGAGGGAATATGTACATGCAGTGTCAAAAACAGCTTTACACTGCATTCCTCTCACCTCTACGGGGACATGTAAGAGACTTACTGGATTTCTCTTTCCTCGCTGCACTATGGTCACTACATCAGCAGGTTTCTTAGCGCTCCACTTTTCCTGGGGCCTTTTGTTCAATTTCTCTTTTGCTTTTTGTTGATCCACTTTTCCCCAATATTCTTTTGCAGCTGTGCACACAGACGCTAGTGATGCCGGTTTGGGTGCAGTCTTAGTCCAAGCTACCGATGAAGGGGAACAGGTGATAGCTTATGCTTCACGGGGATTGAGAGGGGCCGAGTGTAACTACTCCACATCAGAAAAAGAATGTCTAGCTGTTGTATGGGCTGTTGAAAAGTGGCGACATTTTCTTGAGGGAAAAGAATTCACGGTATACACCGACCACGCTGCTTTGACTTGGGCTTTCAACTGTCCGAAGACCTCTTCCCGGCTGACTAGGTGGATCTTACGACTCCAGCAATTTCAATTTAGGGTCCAATACAGAAAAGGCCTGCACAACATAGTGCCTGATGCCCTGTCCAGAGCGGTTGCACCTCTGTCCGCAACTGCGTATGTTGCATCAAACACCTCTCACTGTACTTCTGACTTGCCAACCACCCTATCAGACATACAAGAGGCCCAGGGAAGGGACCCTGAAATTAGTGACATGGCAAAACAGTCTGCTGCCACCTGTAAGCCAGATAGGATAGGGTACACTCTGTTACAGGGTATTCTGTATCGGCGGTCACCGGTGAAACTGGGGGGAGACAAATATCAGCTAGTGGTTCCCAAGAGTCTAGTCATGTCTTTTCTGGAATACTTCCACAACCATCCCCTGAGTGGACATCTGGGCAGGCTTAAGACTCTCCTTAAGATCCTTGAGGTTGCCTGGTGGCAGTCTGTCAGGAAGGATGTGTGGGCCCATGTAAAGTGTTGCAACATCTGCCAGGCCTACAAAGCGGATAATCAAAAACCAGCAGGGTTCATGCAGCCTACCCCTGTGGAGGAGCCCTGGGAAAAGCTGGGGATTGATCTCATGGGACCTTTTCCCCGCAGTAAAAAAGGCAATTGCTATCTCCTTGTGGTTGTGGATTATTTCACAAAGTGGGTTGAGATGTTTCCCCTAAAAGACAGCAAGACTCACAAGATTGTCGCCATCTTGAAAGATGAGATCTTCACCCGTTTCGGTGTCCCACGTGAATTGGTTTCTGATCGGGGAGCGCAGTTCACTGGCCATGAAATGGCAAACCTATGTAAATCCTGGGGAGTAACACAAAAGTTCACCACCAGCTATCATCCTCAAGCCAATCTCACAGAACGGTCCAACCGGACCATCAAGACGATGATTGCTTCTTATGTGGGGACACAACATAAGAACTGGGATCAGTGGATCAGGGAATTTCGCTTTGCCGTAAATGCTGCCTATCAGAAAACAACGGGGCAAACACCTGCAGTTTTGGCACTCGGAAGATCTCTGAAAGGCCCGCTGGAGAGGTTGATCAGTACTCCACCCCCACCTCATCAACCTCCATATACACTACTGGAAAGACAGCAAAAAATGGTGGAACAAGTAAAAAAGAGAGTCGGGGTATGCCAGGCCAGACAAGCCAAGTATTATAATACCCACAGGAGAAGTGCGCAACTCCTGCTGGGAGACCTGGTCTGGGTCCGCACTCACCCACTCTCTAAAGCATCAGAGAGCTTCTCATCAAAGCTTGCGCCTAAATGGTCGGGTCCAGCTACAGTGGTGAGAAAATTAGGCCCTATCAATTACCAGATCAAGTGGAACGGCCAAAACAAAAAAATTGACACTATCAATGTGGTCAACCTAAAGCCCTACTTCGGGATGCAGCCCCTCATACCTCCGGTGGGGGGGGGGGGGATCTGTGACAGTTGCAGATTGATCAAAGTGTTTCTTATAAACTGTAGTGGCAGGGAAAAAGGTTAAGGCATGTGGTTTATGTTGAAATGAAAAGATCAAATTGAAATTGCTGGAGTCGTAAGATCCACCTAGTCAGCCGGGAAGAGGTCTTCGGACAGTTGAAAGCCCAAGTCAAAGCAGCGTGGTCGGTGTATACCGTGAATTCTTTTCCCTCAAGAAAATGTCGCCACTTTTCAACAGCCCATACAACAGCTAGACATTCTTTTTCTGATGTGGAGTAGTTACACTCGGCCCCTCTCAATCCCCGTGAAGCATAAGCTATCACCTGTTCCCCTTCATCGGTAGCTTGGACTAAGACTGCACCCAAACCGGCATCACTAGCGTCTGTGTGCACCTCAAAAGGAATTGAGTGGTCAGGTTGCGTTAGGATGGGAGCACTGACCATAGCTTGTTTCAAGTGTTCAAAGCTTTGCTGGCATTCTTCGCTCCATATCCACTCCACCGCTTTCCTTGTCAGGCGATGCAAGGGGGCCGCCATATCTGCAAAGTGGGAAATGAATTTGTGGTACCATCCCACGAGTCCCAGAAATCGTTGCAGTGACTTGACATTGGTAGGAGTAGGATATTCTTTTACTGCCAGTGTTTTCTCTGGATCCACCTGGACCCCTTTCTCAGACACTATATGGCCAAGGAACTTTAACTCTTGCTGGAAGAAATGGCATTTCTTCAGATTGAGTGTTAAATTGGCCTCATGAAGTCTCTTCATCACAGCGTTTAAATCGTTGAGGTGCTGTTCTTGTGAGGGTGAAAAGATGATTACATCATCGATATACACAAAGCAGATTTTTCCCCTCAGCTCCCCCAGGACCTTCTCCATCAATCGCTGGAAAGATGCACCGGCGTTCTTCAGCCCAAATGGCATGCACTTGAACTGGTAGAGGCCTATCGGTGTGATTACTGCCGTCTTGGCTTTGCTCTCCTCTGACATTGCCACTTGCCAGTAGCCTGATTTTAGGTCAAGGGTACTGAAGAATGAGGCTCCATGCAATGACTCCAACAACTCATGAATAAGTGGCATAGGATAGGCATCTTGCAGAGTCTTAGCATTTAGAGGTCGAAAGTCCACACAAAATCTTGGGGACACAACATAAGAACTGGGATCAGTGGATCAGGGAATTTCGCTTTGCCGTAAATGCTGCCTATCAGGAAACAACGGGGCAAACACCTGCAGTTTTGGCACTCGGAAGATCTCTAAAAGGCCCACTGGAGAGGTTGATCAGTACTCCACCCCCACCTCATCAACCTCCATATACACTACTGCACTGTAAAAACTGTTGCTTTGGTAAAACTTAAAAAATATGTGTCAAGCGATTCCAAGCAATTTTAAGAGTTCAGTCAACTTTTGCAATTTTTGAGTTGGTGAAATGTACTTTTTTTAGTTTTCCTCTACTCAAGAATGTGTTACTTTGCTAAAACTTAAAAAATATGTGTCAAGCGATTCCAAGCAATTTTAATTGTTTAGTCAACTTTTGCAATTTTTTAGTTTTCCTCTACTCAAGAATGTATTACTTTGCTAAAACTTAAAAAATATGTGTCAAGCGGTTCCAAGCAATTATAGGAGTTGGGTAAACTCACTAATGTGATTTTTTCTGCATATGAAAAGATGAGATGAGCCTACAATTAAAAGCCCAGATATTAAGTGTAACCAATGCAAATAACAATCTGCCAAGAACCACACGAGAATAAAGTAAATTATAAAACACAATTGAGTTGCCGGAACCTATATACGACAAACTCTTCCTGATTTCAATCCAACCCTTTAAATATTTGATAGCATTGAAACATTGCAGATTAAACAAATAAATTAAAAAAGGGAACATTATGGACATGTTAATACATTTTATTAAAATGTGATTATTTCAAAACAGTTGTCATAAAAGAAAACAAGTTTGTTTAAAAGCACAACACATTAACATACATGGAGACACATGGTTATTACTTGATGGTTATAACTGCATCTGGCTCGTGGGCAACGTATCACTTCATGCTGTGCATCACGAGCCTGTTGCACTTCGACCTCTGCTGTTCCCTGTAAATACAAATAAAACACTAAATTGAGTACAAATCAGGACACACCATGTGTTTTCCTCAAAACAAAAATCAAATCTGTCTTGAAAACATAACGAGCCAGTTTACATTAGCTGTTAACAGACGGTAACAGAGGTGCTATTCACATGCATTACAAGGGGTTTAAGCCATCAAAAAAAGGCTGGTTTGCAAGAAAATGAACCAAATAGTCATGATATTGATATAGTTCATAAAATGTCCAACTACTTCTTTTTAACCCCACCTCATGCTCAGAGATGTATATAAAGTGGCACATGGGTCCTAGAATAAAAAGAACAGACGATTATTTCAACTTTTATCTTGATAAGTGAGAGCGCAGGCCAGTCTACATGAATGCAGGGCAAGGCACGTTTCTGTCCAAAGGTTCCATGATGGAGTCGATAATGTTTTAAAATATCACTTTGAGTGGTGACACTAGTGCTGCATAGTTTACATCTCCATCCCATCTGTGATTCAAAAAATAGAAATGGGTACGTTTACCTGATGCTCATTATATTAGTATGTAAACATAACACGTCTTGAATTAACCTCTGAAACAACAACTCTGACACACTCAAGGGCTTACCTAATGTGAACCTGAAGTCCATAGCAGGAGGCAAAATGTCTTCAAGAGGAGGTGTGACTGTTTTCTGGTGAGGCAAATGAAAGAACAAAATAGTTACATGATGACAATGTAACAATCATTTCAGTAGAATTCATTAAAACATATTTAATTCAATTAATGGAATCAAACATTAAAACACAAGTATCATTTAAAACGGTATTTTATTTATATACATTTATAAGGATGGCATTGTTAGATACCAGTACAATTCCATGATTCTCTACACAGCAGATCCTAATTACTTCAATATACACTCCTTTATCTCGTTTGCATACTGTCTAATATCTACTTTATGTTGTAGTAAAACATCTCCTTAATAAAACTGTATTTATTGATATTTCTCGCTAAAGACTGCATTTTACTGTACTACATTGAACACATCTTGCTGACGTTATACATGCCTCCTCGCCCAATACACACTTTTACTGAATTGCGCCTGAATGCACCTTAACTGAAATCACCTCCGTCACTTTCTACTGAGAGCTAACGTTAACTCTCCTGCAGATTCCAACATGGATAGCGTTGCATAAGCATGACAAATATAGTTTGCACTTAATTTTGTATAATAACAACTCGATGCTGTAACTGCAGACTATGAGTTTAAATTGGGTACACTAAGATTGTTGAAAGATAATTCATTGCTCACAGTAAAACAAACGGCGAAATATAGAGGAATTAATATCAAATAGGCGCATTAGTAACTTACTCTTACATAACCGCTGGGTTATAAAGTAGTAGGGAATAGTTTTAACGGAGGTATTTTACCGCACAACATGCACGGCAGGAGAGCCTCTGAGCCCCGCGGCCGCATCACGGTGCCCGGGCCAACGCTTAGAGCGGCATAGGGGAACAGTTTGCAGAGTTGATTCTTAATGTGCTCTTAACTTAACCACTTTTAACAGAATTGCGTCGGTAAGCACTTGATGCAAACTTTGCCCAACAACTTTGCGTGAAGAAATAGACTACATGAGCACGACAGGGCTGAGTCTAACTTGAACAGCAGTAATGGCGCTGGCATGCATTAAAATGTCGATGTTTCGTTCAAAACAGTGAATACAAGAAAAGTAAATAACTTGCTAGTTAAAAAGCAGTAATTAATAACTCAGGTGGCATGCTTACTTGTTTTACGATGGTTTGAGGAGGATCCAACGCAAACACGTGTCCAACTGCTGAAGAACCGCTGCAAAGAGGAACAGGAAGTCTCACACCGCGGTATTCTCGTTTGAGGGCGTGGCATGACCGTGGCGTTGAAAAAAGCATTTTTATTACGTTTTCCAAAACGTCTTTTTAAAGAAAGTTCAGAAAATGTGATATTAATTTACAAATTAATGAGTTCTTAAAACATGTTCTCATTGTTGCTTACGTGTTACTTAATTAAACGCACATTGAAAAAAAACTAATTTAGGGCAAGTAAATTACATAAAAAAATTGAGTTTTGTTGACTTCACCATCGGAACTGTTTTTACAGTGTGGAAAGACAGCAAAAAATGGTGGAACAAGTAAAAAAGAGAGTCGGGGTATGCCAGGCCAGACAAGCCAAGTATTATAATACCCACAGGAGAAGTGCGCAACTCCTGCTGGGAGACCTGGTCTGGGTCCGCACTCACCCACTCTCTAAAGCATCAGAGAGCTTCTCATCAAAGCTTGCGCCTAAATGGTCGGGTCCAGCTACAGTGGTGAGAAAATTAGGCCCTATCAATTACCAGATCAAGTGGAACGGCCAAAACAAAAAAATTGACACTATCAATGTGGTCAACCTAAAGCCCTACTTCGGGATGCAGCCCCTCATACCTCCGGTGGGGGGGGGGGGATCTGTGACAGTTGCAGATTGATCAAAGTGTTTCTTATAAACTGTAGTGGCAGGGAAAAAGGTTAAGGCATGTGGTTTATGTTGAAATGAAAAGAAAACTGATACATGTGTATTATCCTCGCAACTACAGTTGTTAAATGTCCACTTTTATGTATGGTTTGGGGGTGTGGGTCGTTAAGCCTCATTTACATATTCACCTGTCGCAGCACGCACGGAGCCTTTATAGTGGGTGCGTCACCGGGATGTCAGGGGTTGGTTCTCACGGGAGGAGGAAGCGTGTGTGAGGCGAATGCGGGTATGCAGCGGGATATTTAAGTTTTCCTCAGTATGTATACATATCTTAAAATGCTACGGGGAAGTAAAGGAAAGTAACTGCATTGTGGATATTGCATCGACCGACCTGGAAGCACGTCTCCTTGGAGAGGACGCGCACAGATCGAGAGAGATTCTCTCAAACAGGGTGAGATCGCGCCTTTGGGCCACGCCGATCATCCTATTTTTTCTTTCTGTGGATTATAGCCTCAATAGGCCTACAAACATTTCCAGTTTTTTTCTGCCGACGGGCGCAGGAGTAACAGCTTTTTTTTGTCAATGAACTATGGCCTGGGTTAGGCAGTAAAGACAATCTCGGTTTATCACCGAGCGGACTGTTTGTTGAGTTTTGTTTGTTTTGTTTGGCTCAAAAGCGGTGAATACACGTGAATAACGTATAAAACCTGTCTTTGTTTATTTTGTGAATGTGTGCATATACTGTAGTAAATACATTTCCGTGGGGACTATTTTGTGGAAAGAGCAGATTATCCGTTTATCAGTTCTGTTTACCTTTAATATATTATTTCATATCAAGAACCCCTTGTGCGTTTATTTAACACAGCTATTCATAATAGCTGATCGTTACACAGTGACCTCTGCTCTTTCTGATGATGATGATCTCTGTGTTTACTCCAGGATCCTGCCTGCTCTGATCATGCTGTACCACCTTCAGAAGGGGGGGGGGTGCATGCGTGTGTCCTCAAGTGTGTGTTTGTGTGTGTGTTTGTGTGCATGTAAGTTGGTGTGTCTCTGTGATTTGTGTGATTGTGTTTAACAAATATCAAAGTATTTGGTGATAAAACTTGATGTAAGAGTTTGTTTGTGTGAGTGTGTACGTGTGTATTTAAAGTGACCCCACTGATGCCTAAAAAAGAGACTGTGTGTATATGGATCCCACCTCAGTACCTCTGTGTGTGTGTGTCAATGTAAATATGTGTGCGTAAGAGTATGTACATGTGTTTTTGTGAGTGTGTTTGTGTGTATTTTTTGTGTGTGTTTGTGTGTGTGTAACACAGTGTGTATATAGACCCCACTCATGCTTAAAAACCAGACGGTGTGTATGCGGACCCCACTCATACACACACACTCAGACAGCAGTCAAAGAAACCACAGGTAATTCACAATAATGAACAATGGTGTAGGCAGACTCATTGAAAGATGCAACAATAGAGATCAGTGTGAATGATATAATAGAGGTGTTAGAACGTGTTAGAGGACACACACTTTGAGTTGGCTCTACACAAATATTAATGCCTTCATATAACTGAGTCTAAACACACTGATGGGACGTTCAATACAACATGTATTATTATCGTGTGTGTGTGTGTTTTTGAATGGCTTGCTGTGTGTGTGTGTGTGTGTGTGTGTGTGAGAATGTGTGTGAATGGCAGTTACGGGGGTTGTTGTTAGCATCTGGTGCTAGCTCTGAGCTAACGGAGATTGTAAGCTGTCTCAACAGTAAGGAGAGGGAGAGCTCTCTCCTAGGGGACTGAGAGAGATCACGTCCGCTCAGTGAGCTAAAGGACTCTCTGAGGGATTAGATTGTAAACTTTAGTCTAAATTATCTCAGTGGCTCTCAAACGGCTTGCTCATCTTTGTAAACACATATCTCCATCTATTTAATATAGGCCTAGTTGTAACAAACAAGTTAATAAATCATTCCACTGTGTGCTATAGGTCAGTACACAAATAAAAGACACAGTTTGAAAGGGGAGTGATTAGTAACATATGCATCAATAAAAAGAAAGGATGCAGACTAGGTGAGATACAGAGAGGAGAGAGGAGGTGATCAAATATGTGTTATTGCTTGTGAGCATATTCTAATGGTTTTTTGATGATTGAAATATATACAGTTCTGTTTCATCTGAGTGTTGAGAGCTGTATCCATACATCTCTTCATGTGGCCCTCAAAGTGCACCAGATTGATGCTTTAGCTTCAATGTAAAGAAACACATCAGGTTCACATGGAGAGGACACTAGATCAATCTGCACTCTCATCATATACACCACACACTTCTCTTGGCCTTGTTAACACCATAGTCCCTAATATATTTGTAGAAAGGCAGGAAATGGAATTAAATAGAGAAAATGTTTCATTGCGGAGGACCCCTGTTTTGTGCCCCCCCACTTCTCAAACCAAAGTTACACCCTTGTTGAAAACAAACTCTTTCCGTAGTTTCTGCTGATTATGCAACTGATGACGTGTCTTCATCTGATCTGATCACACACACACACACACACACACCACCAGCGATAAGGACAGGGAGCTATTGCACAACTGACCCACTCTCTAAAGACACTCTCTCTAGGCGTCAGCGCGGCCTCCGGAGAAAACAACTCGTAATGTCTGAATATAAAGACGATGAAGGGGAGATCAATAAAATATATATTTACCCAAAGAAGTGTGTGTGTGTGTGTGTGTGTGTGTGTGTGTGTGTGTGTGTGTGTGTGTGTGTGTGTGTGTGTGTGTGTGTGTGTGTGTGTGTGTGTGTTGTGTGTGTTGTGTGTGTGTGTGTGTGTGTGTGTGTGTGTGTGTGTGTGTGTGTGTGTGTGTGTGTGTGTGTGTGTGTGTGTGTGTGTGTGTGTGTGTGTGTGTGTGTGTGTGTGTGGTGACGCCAATTATGTGTGTGTATTTTTTTGTGTGTGTGTGATTGTATGTGGGGGGATCTCTCTGTGTGGTCAGTATGTGTGATTGTGTGTGTCTGTGTGTCTTCATATTTGAACATTTGTGAGTGTGTGTGTATTTTTGTGAGACTGTGAGTTTCTGTGTGTGTGTGTGTGTGTTAGTGACCCCAATGGTACCTACAATCTGAAGAGTGTAAATATATAGACCCCACTTATGCTTAGAAACCAGAGGGTGTGTGTATGTGGACCCCACTTATGCTTAGAAACCAGAGGGTGTGTGTATGTGGACCCCACTTATACTTAGAAACCAGAGGGTGTGTGTATGTGGACCCTACTCATGCTTAGAAACCAGACAGTGTGTGTATGTGGACCCCACTTATGCTTAGAAACCAGAGGGTGTGTGTATGTGGACCCCACTCATGCTTAGAAACCAGAGGGTGTGTGTATGTGGACCCCACTTATACTTAGAAACCAGAGGGTGTGTGTATGTGGACCCCACTTATACTTAGAAACCAGAGGGTGTGTGTATGTGGACCCCACTTATACTTAGAAACCAGAGGGTGTGTGTATGTGGACCCCACTTATACTTAGAAACCAGAGGGTGTGTGTATGTGGACCCTACTCATGCTTAGAAACCAGACAGTGTGTGTATGTGGACCCCACTTATGCTTAGAAACCAGAGGGTGTGTGTATGTGGACCCCACTCATGCTTAGAAACCAGAGGGTGTGTGTATGTGGACCCCACTTATACTTAGAAACCAGAGGGTGTGTGTATGTGGACCCTACTCATGCTTAGAAACCAGACAGTGTGTGTATGTGGACCCCACGTATGCTTAGAAACCAGAGGGTGTGTGTATGTGGACCACACTCATGCTTAGAAACCAGAGGGTGTGTGTATGTGGACCCCACTCATGCACACACACTCTGACAGCAGTCAAAGAAACCACAGGAGGAAAATCATGTTTCACTTGAAGACTAACTCTTTCTGTTTCTGCTGATTATGCAAACTAATATCAGATGTTTCAAAATAAAATGTAACAGAAACTCCTGCAGATTTATGATAAGTATATATTTGTTCCCACATCACATCTTTCATGTTTGATTTCAAATGTGTTGTATTTAGTCATTTCCCTCCGGTTTCCAATAAAGGTTGACCTTATCTTATAAAGTGAATATTCTTCTTAAATAATAGCTGCCTGCCCAAAGCTCTGGAGTTTATTAACAGAGTAGGGAGTGAAGACTTCTATAAATAAATATCATACATACTAATGAGTCTTAATGATCAAAGTTCTGATCAGTCAGGATGATGTTTTAAATATGAATACAGACTGAGTGAATGCACAAGAAGCCTAACTCTCCTTTACAGTCATTCACAATAATGAACAATGGTGTAGGCAGACTCATTGAAAGATGCAACAATAGAGATCAGTGTGAATGATATAATAGAGGTGTTAGAACGTGTTAGAGGACACACACTTTGAGTTGGCTCCACACAAATATTAATGCCTTCATATAACTGAGTATAAACACACTGATGGGACGTTCAATACAACATGTATTATTATTGTGTGTGTGTGTGTGTGTGTGTGTGTGTGTGTGTGTGTGTGTGTGTGTGTGTGTGTGTGTGTGTGTGTGTGTGTGTGTGGTGTGTGTGTGTGTGTGTGTGTGTGTGTGTGTGTGTGTGTGTGTGTGTGTGTGTGTGTGTGTGTGTGTGTGTGTGTGTGTGTGTGTGTGTGTGTGTGTGTGTGTGTGTGTGTGTGTGTGTGTGTGTGTGTGTGTGTGTGTGTCAGTGCATGACCCCATGTATACCCCAAAACCAGACTGTGTGTACATATGGACACCATCTAAAAGTCAGTAACTCAGTTTGTGTGTGTGTGTGTGTGTGTGTGTGTAATATACTGTGTAATGTGACCCCGATTACATGTCCCCCCCACTTTTCAAAATCCCGTTTGTTTCCCCCCCACTATTCAAATGTCAGAGAGAGAGAGAGAGACACAGAGAGACACAGAGAGACAGAGAGACACAGAGAGACACAGAGAGACATGGAGAGGACACTAGATCCATCTGCACTCTCATCATATACACCACACACTTCTCTTGGCCTTGTTAACACCATAGTCCCTAATATATTTATAGAAAGGCAGGAAATGGAATTAAATAGAGAAAATGTTTCATTGGGGAGGACCCCTGTTTTGTGCCCCCCCACTTCTCAAACCAAAGTTACACCCTTGTTGAAAACAAACTCTTTCCGTAGTTTCTGCTGATTATGCAACTGATGACGTGTCTTCATCTGATCTGATCACACACACACACACACACACACACACACACACACACACACACACACACACACCACCAGCGATAAGGACAGGGAGCTATTGCACAACTGACCCACTCTCTAAAGACACTATCTCTAGGCGTCAGCGCGGCCTCCGGAGAAAACAACTCTTAATGTCTGAATATAAAGACGATGAAGGGGAGATCAATAAAATATATATTTACCCAAAGAAAAATGTGTGTGTGTGTGTGCGCCCGGTCTACAGAGAGGGCATGTGAGGACCCACTAACCCGTCATGTAGATAAGATCAACAGCATGGCCAAGATCACTGCGTAGAGACACAGAAATAAAGAGCAGCATAGAAACCACGTTTGAAACTCCGTGTGCACGGCGGCACGATCACTGGGAACACAGCACTCAGGAGCAAGGCACACATTCACAATAACTAAACAAAGCAGCTTTGCTTGGGCCTTCAACTTGGGCAACCGCTGTGTGTGTGTGTGTGTATCTTGCTGTCAGTGTTTACGAGTAGTTTTTTCTTGAGAGATCACAAAGATATTTGAATATAATAAATGATAAAGTGTATTCTTACCTGAGCCACAGAGCAGTAGCATCATCAGCAGCAGCAGGTGATCCATGTCTCTCTTCTGTCTCTCTCTCTCTCGCTCTCTTTATTCTGAGTATCTCATGTTTTGTCCTCGCATTATATCAGCGTAAAGCGAGAGGTGGAGTCTCTCTGGAAACATATCTGATGGTATTGATATGGTATTGATATCTGATGGTCACTTCCCGCTCTCTTCTCTCTTCAGCTACATGTCAAATCATCACATCAGAGGCTGAGCATGATCCTATTTTGAGGGAAATGATCCAACGCTAGTCTTTAGAAGGAGAACAAGTAAACATAAATGTCTCATTTAAAATAACAAGCTCTTTCACACAGATACAGAACAACTAACATTGGGGTTTGCTGCTTCACATTTTTAATCAACTAAAGAACTAAAAGCCCGACTGAACAAAGGCAGGTGCAAAAAACAAAGTGTGTAGAAAAGTAGAAGAAGGACTCAGAGATCAGAGTCACAGAGCAGAGGACCAGAGTCCGGGGAGGAACAGGTTCAGGTGGAACCAGCTTGGTTCTGACTATGGAGAGGTTCTGTAATCCTCATGAACCTGTTAAGCCCGGGTTAATGATTTGAACATTGCTTCTTACCTAGTTAGTATTCTTTCTAGGGCTGTCAGTCGATTAAAATAGTTAATCGCGATTAATCGCATGATTGTCCATAGTTAATCGCGATTAATCGCAAATTAATCGCACATTTTGTATCTGTTCTAAATGTACCTTAGAGGGATATCTTTCAAGTTTTAATACTCTTATCAACATATGAGTGGACAAATATGCTTTATATGTTTGTTTATTATCATTTGAACAATGACAAATATTCTCATGAATATTAAAACAAACAACCTGAACATTACAAATATTCGCCTCAATTCAACCTGGAACCTCTCTCATACAATAATACTGTGTGTGTGTGTGTGTGTGTGTGTGTGTGTGTGTGTGTGTGTGTGTGTGTGTGTGTGTGTGTGTGTGTGTGTGTGTGTGTGTGTGTGTGTGTGTGTGTGTGTGGTGTGTGTGTGTGTGTGTGTGTGTGTTGTGTGTGTGTGGTGTGTGTGTGTGTGTGTGTGTGTGTGTGTGTGTGTGTGTGTGTGTGTGGTGTGTGTGTGTGTGTGTGTGTGTGTGGTGTGTGTGTGTGTGTGTGTGTGTGTGTGTGTGTGTGTGTGTGTGTGGAGACACTGTGATGGATCGTTGCGCTATGTGCAGCTCAAGGCATATATGCTCGAATGGGAGCTGCCTGGACGCTGCAATCATGTAGCGCGTACTATCCGTGCTGAGTGTGCTGACTTTTCGTACAATGTCCCACTGTCTGGCTACCTGCATAAAGTCAAGTGCTCGGCGCAGTTGTCGGCGAAATGTCATTGAAACAGCTCCTTATATCCGTTAGCGCAGCTAGCTAGCACCAGATGCTAACAACAACAACACGTAAGGTGTGCCTCGCTCGCACGAGTCGCCCCACACATACACACTCCCTCCCGGTCCTCCCGATGGCCAGTCCGGGCCTGCCAGTGAGCGTGGAAGTGTGGTCTGCCACAAGCGGGCAGCAGGAGCGGGGCTGTCAGCATCAGCTTGTCGATGGTATTTTACACTCGATGCGCTCTGAAACTACGGCGGCCGAGGACAAAAAATACACATGCGTTAATCGCGTTAAAATAATTAGTGGCGTTAATTTTTTTTTGCGTTAACGCGTTATTAACGCGTTAACTTGACAGCCCTAATTCTTTCTTTTTATTTATGCATATTTTACTAATCACTCCCCTTTGAAACTGTTTGTGTTACTGTCCTATAGTACACATTGGAATGGTTTCTTACTCATTTTGTGATATTCACACTGAAGAGAATTATTTGCCCTAGACTTCTGAGGGAGTCAATAACGTATAATACATTATTTTACATATATTATATATTTATTTATTTATATATATAGTCTTAAAGTTACAACCGGCCCTTTGAGTGCAAACTTAATGCTGATGTGGCCCGAGATGAAATGGAGTTTGACCCCCCTGCATTAGGGTGTTGATGTCAGGCCTGACTCTCAGCTTTATACAAAGGGAAGTCTTCAGCTGCTCTTTAATGTGGACAGTGATTTTTATTCAATAATAAACTATAGTTTATTATTGAATAAACTATAGTTTATTCAATAATAAATGAATATGTGAATCATAACAGTGATTGACAGCTGATAGGAATAATATGATTGTTAATAGTATCATATTCATTCAGACAAACATCGATGAGACAGTTCATTCATGTACTTATTGCAGCAGTCTTCATAGATTTGGTTCCCCTGCTGGTCTAAGAGTGAAACTAACTCATTCAGTTATTGTTCAGTTAAAATGCATTAAATTCTGTCTGCCACCTTATATATTTATATGTAAGGCTTTACTGATGTGCCACAATAATGTCACCTAATGTTTAAATCAGATCAAATCAGGTTTTATTTATATAGCACATTTAAAAGCGATTTTTGGTCGAGCCAAAGTGCTGTACATGTAATAAAAACACATTACTACAATCACAATAAAAGACAATAAATTACAACAGATATATATAAAAAATCAAATAAAAAAAACACAAGGAAAAGTCAGGAGTCGTGCTCCGCTCTAACTAGAAGGCCAGAGAGAAGAAGTGTGTTTTTAGTGTAGATTTAAAAACCCCTAGGGTCTGGGCCGACCTCACATGGAGGGGCAGAGTGTTCCAGAGCCTGGGGCCAGCTGCTGCGAAGGCTCGGTGCCCTCGGGTTTTAAGCCTGGTCTTGGGCACTACCAGCAGCAGCTGGTCAGCAGACCTTAAAGCTCTGGCTGGGGTGTAGCGCTGGAGGAGTTCAGCTATATAGGCCGGAGCCAGCCCATTTAGGGCTTTAAAAACAAATAAAAGGATTTTAAAATCAATTCTGAACCGAACTGGAAGCCAGTGTAGTGAGGCCAGAATAGGGGTGATGTGGTCACGCTTTTTGTGGCCAGTCAGCAAACGTGCAGCTGCGTTTTGGACTAGCTGCAGGCGTTTAATTGAGGCCTGGTCCATACCCACATACAGAGCGTTGCAATAGTCCAGTCTCGAGGTTACAAAGGCGTTAATAACCCTTTCTAAGTCATTAAAAGATAAATACGACTTGGTTTTGGCCAATAGTCTTATTTAAAAAAAGCAGGATTTGACTACGGTGCTGACCTGCTTGTCGAATTTAATAGTGCTAGTGAAGGTCACTCCAAGGTTCATGACCGAGGGGAGGATGTTTTTTTTGAGAGAGCCCAGAATATCAACCGGAGAGGCTGGAGGTTGGGGTCCAAAAAAGATGACCTCAGTCTTGCTCTCGTTGAGGTTGAGAAAGTTTTTATTGAATTAAAATATTAACATTGTGGCTTTCCAAGTTAACATTGATTGATATGACTGAGATTTAATCAGCATATACTTCTGCCAGGGGATGCCACCCCTCAGAATCTCCTGCCACCCTCTGAGCTTCAGTCAGAGAAGGGGGGGCGCTGAGCAAAGTGACTAGAACCACACACTGATATAGAGAGTGTCTTCAGAGACAGAGAGTGTATCTTCAGAGAGTGTGTCTTCAGAGACAGAGAGTGTGTCTTTAGAGAGTGTGTCTTTAGAGAGTGTGTCTTCAGAGACAGAGAGTGTGTCTTTAGAGAGTGTGTCTTCAGAGAGTGTGTCTTCAGAGACAGAGAGTGTGTCTTTAGAGAGTGTGTCTTCAGAGAGTGTGTCTTCAGAGAGTGTGTCTTCTGAGCAGGGGTTAAATTGGGCCGGGGCTGTCTCTTGCACATGATGATGCTCTGACGTCATCACCCTCGCACAGTTATCATATGTTTACAAAAAACGTTATGTAGGCCTAAGTTAAAACTTTCCTCGTTCTTAATATAGACTATATTTAGGGTCGATATGTTACATTACATTACATGTCACTTGTTAGACGCTTTTATCCAAAGCAAGTACTCAATACTGTGGGCAATCCCCACAGGAGCAATTTGGGGTGAAGTGTCTCAGGGACACAACGACATGCTGACTGCAGTGGGACTCGAACTTGCAATCCTCTGATTCGAAGATCAGTGCATTAACCCACTGCGCCACACGCCTCCTCGTATATATGTATTGACTTTACTTTAAAATAGCAGATCTCTGTGACCGGATATAGTTTTTTCGGCTTGGTGAACGTGTGTCTCTGCTCCGATCAGGAGTTTAGCAGCCCTCAGCCACAACCCCCCCACCCCCCTAACATCACCTGTCTAATAGCAGAGAAGCTTTAATAACGGTGCTGTGAGGCCAAAGCACTTCCATTCAGACTGACACCCAATTCAACTCAGGGGGGGGGGGGGGGGGTTGTGCAATAGCTCCATGATGTGATGAGAGGTGTTGTGCAATACGCTGTATGTCCTTATCATAGGTTGTGTGTTGTGTGGGTGTGTGTGTGTGTGTGTGTGTGTGTGTGTGTGTGTGTGTGTGTGTGTTGTGTGTGTGTGTGTGTGTGTGTGTGTGTGTGTGTGTGGTGTGTGTGTGGTGTGTGTGTGTGTGTGTGTGTTGTGTGTGGTGTGTGTGGTGTGTGTGTGTGTGTGTGTGTGTGTGTGTGTGTGTGTGTGTGTGTGTGTGTGTGTGTGTGTGTGTGTGTGTGTGTGTGTGTGTGTGTGTGTGTGTGTGTGTGTGTGTGTGTGTGTGTGTGTGTGTGTGTGTTTGTGATGTACATGCTTTTTTTATAATTCTCTTTAACTTTGATAAGATCACATGACGTGTTTGAAACAGTTCCGTAGGAGACCAATTTAAAATAACAAACTCTTTCACACAGATACAGAATGACTAACATTGGGGTTTGTCTCTCTCTGAGGACGTCTTGATTCTCTGTCACTGCCTTTGTTCAATCGCTCCATTAAAGGAAAGGCAAAGAAAGTGTATTGATAAAGCATCTTTCAACACGAGGCCATTCAAAGTGCTTTAAGAGCATCAAGAAACACATATATTCAAATATAGATTCAAGTGTAGCTCACTTCCCTGAACTGCATTTCTGAGGAAGTGATCATGAAGACGCTGATGGGTTACAGATTACAGAAACCGTTTCCTGTCTCCATGACGACCAGGGCGCCCTATCAGATTAAAGCTGTCAGTGTAAGCAACAACTTGTGAGGCGTTCAGGTCTGAGGATGCCTTCAGGTACTTTATAATAATTATAATAATAATACATTTCATTTATATAGCACACTTTAAAAACAACGTCATCTCAAGGTGCTTCACAAAGCTATCAGGAGAAAATAATAAAACTCATAAAATAAAAAGATATCTTTATGAACTTTAGAAACTCACACTCATTGGCCCGGCCAACGTTTTCAATGACCACACACTGTACACCCCCACCCCCCCCCCCCCCCCACACACACACACACCCCCCCCCCACACACACACACACACACCCCACACACACACACCCCACACACACACCCTACCTCCCCACACACACCCCACACACTCTGAAAGGCTGTGTGTTAACCAGAGGTGAACCGTCAGGGCCTTCAAGGTATTCAGAGAATACCCTGGAACACTGAAAAGACGGACATTATAACGGCGTGGGGGGGGGCGGTGGCGGTGGTTGTGTGTCTACAGAAGGTCCAGTTGTGATAGACACGGTTCTCCACTGGTGTTAACGGGGCTGAAGAGTTGTGTAGACTCACATCAATGTTGTAAATGCTCTAAAAAAAATACTTAAGAAAAACCCTTTATTTGTACATTTGTCATATCGTGATTTAATTAAAAGAAAATGTTTTTGTTGAATTGCATTTTAAAATAAAAACAAATATGGTCTTTATTTATAATTGTGCTCCAACAAAGGTAAAGGGCAAATATGAACCTTATCAGCTGTTTGTACGGCTTGTAGTTGGGATAAAGGGAACATCTGTTGAGTATGTTTACATCCAATTGTTTGGTTGTGTTCATTTACAAAACCCAGTAGCTCAGCGGGACTCCAGACCCCCGAACACCAGCTGAATAACAACGATATGAACGCCATCCAAGGGTTAAAGTGAACTCAGATAACCCAGGGTTGCCAACTGTGGGTACCTGGCTGGAGTGAGATTTTGATATCATGGGTTTAATTGGGTTTAATTACACATATGCGCACAAAATGACTGCTATCGTGTCAGCAGCGAGACCTTAGCATATATATAGGATATATATACAATATTGTAGTGATCACTGATTCATACACTGGGGTTACATAATCCAATCATGGAACTACAGGTTGGGGGTACTGTTTCCACACGGACATATATTGGCGCGGTTCCACTACAGCGCGGAGCCCCGTTTAAGAGGGCTGTGACGTCAGCGGCCCGTCTTTGGTTGCGTTTCCACTTGGCGTAGTACCGGCTAGCGGGTCCTAATTCACAGTTTTTCTGGCCCCATAAAATCGTGGTTCTAGGGCCAGGAACAATGAGGCTGAGTCGGGCTGAGTATGCTAAACTAGAGAGAGAATCGCTGGCAAGGGGGCTACAACTACAACAAGATGGACATATTTGACCGTGATTTAATTGTAATACACGTTTCAAAATGATGCCGAAGTAACAACATACTGATACCGGTTAGTAAAAAACCATGAATTAATGCTTTGACAAGTCTGCAGACAGACGGCAGGCGAAACACCTTTTAAAATGCTTGTTTTCTGAATGGAGATTGGCTAAGCTAACGCAGTATATGCTCCGACCGTCCACACTCACAACAACGGCCTATACAGACATAAATAAACCAGCGACTGTATTCGCCATGACACAGGCAGTCTGTGGTTTGTACTTGTTTCACTTTTGTCTAGTTTCTGAACAGATATGAGGAGCTGTGAGCTCTGAGTGCTAACAGCTAACGGCTGTGTTGTTTTTCTGGGGTTCTCATTGAAGATGACGTCACGGCTCCGCCTACACTGCGTTACTATAGATACTACCCCAGTTCCTAAACTGTAATGGAAATGTGCCATAAAGTGACAGTCCTAACGACGCCTAGCCGTACCGAGCGAGGCCGAGCGAGGCCGTGTAGTGGAAATGCGCCATATGTTGTTGGTACTTACTGCGTGCCCTCCCTTTCGCTTTCTCTTGTCTTCCCGGGCTGCGACCCGACAGCATGTGCATTTCTGCTGCTCAATAAAGCCAGCTTTGTACCTTCATTGCACTGCCTCCGACTCCCTTCTCTCGGCACTACATTGGTGACCCCGACATAAGTCTCGCGAAGGATCCGAGACTGGACCGAACACGGCAAAAAACAGACACTGTTTTTCTCGAAATGCCGGAGATTTTTTGGGACGTCCATGGTTTGCCACGTGCACACGGACTGTGGCTCGGTGCGCCCCTCCGGAATGGCCGCGGACGACGCTCGCCATTTCCACGGCTTTTCGGCACTGGGGGACAGCAAGCCTTCCATGGAGCCGATACAGGACGATGCCTGGTTTATTCGGGACATGCGGCTGCATGTCCAGCTGCGCTCGCTAACGGCTAACGGACAGCTGGCGACTAGCAGCTAGCGGTTAACGACATCCGACTGTTAGCCCCTTTTTTTTTTTTTTTGTGGTGCCGGAGAGGAGGTTCGATCAAGTCTGGTCAGCCTCGTGTGGATCCTCTCACAACTTCGCCCATCTGTTTTTAATCGTGGACAGGACGACCCTTTCGAGTTTTTTTCTGGTGCCTGAGAGGAGGTTCGACCATGTCTCGTCGGCCTCGTGTGGACCCTCTCGCTTTTTCACCACCTCGACGGCGGCTTCGGACGTCGCCCATGCCTTCTTCGGCCCGTGGGTGGCGCGCTTCTGGACCCCGTCTCGCCTCGACTCTACGGTTTCGGACGTCGCCCATGCCTTCATCGGCCCGTGGGTGGCGCGCTTCGGGACCCTGTTTGGCCTCTTCCCTCGCCTCGGCGGTTTCGGACGTCGCCCATGCCTTCATCGGCCCGTGGACGGCGCCCCGTCTGACCCCGTCTGGCCTCTCCCCTGTCCACGGCTCCTTCCTCCCCGGAGACACGGCTCCTTCCTCCCGAGGACTTCGTACCCGCCGCCGCTGTGCATTCGCCTGCGGCCGGGCAGCGCTCCTCCCTGCTGGGGACCACCGGGATATTCACGCCCGTCCTGTTTTCTATGGCTGGCGGAGGTTTTCTTCATTCGCCACGACGCCTACCGCGGCCCCCCTTACGACGGCCCGCCCCCCACCCCCGGTGGGGATGCCCTCGCCCTCGTTGGGGCTCCTGCCCTCTCCTGCAGCCCCCTTCCGACGGCCCGTTCCATGGCCCGGCCCTCTCCCGTGCTCCTCCGCACCTGTGGTGCTTCCTCCCGGACGTGAGGATTGTGCCATGTTTGAATTCTGGGGGGGGCTTGTGTAGTGATCACTGATTCATACACTGGGGTTACATAATCCAATCATGGAACTACAGGTTGGGGGGTACTGTTTCCACACGGACCATATATGTTGTTGGTACTTACTTGCGTGCCCTCCCTTTCGCTTTCTCTTGTCTTCCCGGGCTGCGACCCGACAGCATGTGCATTTCTGCTGCTCAATAAAGCCAGCTTTGTACCTTCATTGCACCGCCTCCGACTCCCTTCTCTCGGCACTACAATATATACAAATACACAATAATGGACACAGACTATAAAGGGCACACAGTTTCATTCACTAATGAAAGTCAAACATGTTTGTTTCCACTGTTTTATTGTGTGCCTGTCGCGATAAGCAATTAATTGACTTATCGTACGATAAATAAAAATGAACTCGATAACTTTTCTGACCCTCGATAAATTGCCATTTACATGAGGATGTGACTAGCAGTTTGAAAGGATGTACTTGAATTATTATTATATATTATCATTATGTCAGTGGTCTAAAATGGTCATACAACGGTTGCCGACAATATTATCGTTTATCGCAATAATTTCCGGGAAAATGTATCCAACAAAATTAATTATCGTGAGAAGCCTATACATGAAACACACACACACAAACAAATCTACAGACTTACTCCAAACTGCCAAATATATTAATTAACACACTCTCACTCTCATATACTCTTTGACTCTATTTTGGCCTAGTAGAACAATAAGCAGCAGACTTTTACTTTGTTATCATTCTACTGGATCTTAGATCTGCGCATGCGCAATACGGGTCGGCAGTTGCGGCTCCAGAGTATTTTTGTTGGGTAATCTATGGTAGGGCTAACCCATACAGTGGTGGGGCTCAAGTCAGTATTTGCAATGTAATTACATACACGCTCCCCCCGACAGTGAAACGCCACGCGTGAGGTTTAGATTATTTCCCTGTCTCAATCCAAATTGAACTGTATGAAATAAAAAGGCACATTTGTCTTGTAGTAAATTAAAAGGGCGACCTGGAGCCAATCCTGCAATTTCCCCACAGGTGAAAGAGTTGACATGCTGAAAACCCAACCCCTGCAGGAGGTCTGGGGGGATTCTTCCCCAGGAGATTTTTTGAAATACTAACAAAATACACATTCTGGTACTCTCTTGAGAAGAAAAATAAATAAATCTATTACTACACGACATATTTAAAAAAATGAATGCCATTTTTGTTTTGTGTTACTTTGTTCTGAAAGCTGAACCTGCTGCTCCTCACATACCCCATTCACACCAACGGTGTTTCGGGGCCGGTTCGGTGCTGGTGCTTGAAAAGCACCGGGTTTTCCTGTTCACACCGCAGCGGAGCAGCCTCTAAGCTCCGGAATCCGGTTCGTTTCGAGCACCAAAAAGTTGTCCGTGTAGAAGCAAGAACCGCTTACGTCGGAGGGGGGCGAGATTAACCTGAGATAACAGTTAAGGCGAGTACGGCAAATAAAAGTTGTAACCAGCAGTAGTGCTGAGCAAAGTGACTAGAACGCAACCACACACTTGTAAAAAAAAAACACGCTAAAGTCAGGCAACACTAACCAGGCTTCGTGTGATTCTGTTTATTTGTACCTTACTTTGACCATCCGTTCGCTGTTATTGATCATTGTGGAGAGCAGGCAGACATTTTGTTTGTTATTATAGCAGCTATCGGATGGAATCAATACATGGGCTGCACAGGTTGTCATGTCCGACTATCACAAGTAGAATCATAATGAAAAATACGCCGGTAAAAGTGCCTGTAGAAAACGGCTTAGCAAGTAGTCAGTTTAGCTTCGGTTGCTATGCTAACATCACCCATGTTATAACCAGAGAAACGTTCATAACAGCGTTGTGATGCCAAACAGCGTCAATTCAGACTGACACCAAACAGCGTCAATTCAGACTGACACACATTCACTTAAGGGGAACTGGGGATATGTATCAGCTGCTTGTGTGACAGTCAGACAGTGAATACTTTAGAGCCGTGTGAGCTAACCCGGAGCTAACGGAGAATACACTCCCGTGGAAGAGCAGCCAGCACTGCAGCGGTCGGTAAATGCCGCTGAAACACATAATAAACATGAACCACGGCACTCTGGAGAAAGTATAGGTTGGAGAAGTCGTTATTTAATTTAATCTGGCTTCGTATGATTAAAAGCAACACGATCATCGACCCGACACAGTGTCCCCGGCCCGTTGTTGTTGTGAGGTGAGCTCCGGCGTTGGGGAGAAACTCAGCGACGTAAACTGTGACGTCATGACGCAGCAGCGGCAGCACCAGTCGGGCTCTGAGCGGTGTGAAAAGAGCCGGCGCTAAACCGAAGAACCGGTTCTGAACCAGAAAAGCTCTAGCACGGAGCTAGAAGGGGAAAAGCCTTGGTGTGAAAGGGGTAACAGAGAGAAGAGGGAAGAGGCTGTGTGAATTACTTTACATTGTGGATAAGGGTGGATAGCCCCCATTGTTCTGTGTGTCAAAATGAACGACAGCCCACACACCTATCAATCATCAAACCGTGGGGTCTTATTCATTACGTGTTGATTTCTATCAACACGTAATGTTGTATCGATGTATAGAGATTGTCTAACTACCGCAAAAGTATTCTCCGTCGGGACTTTCCCGCAACAACACCACGCCGTTATCGTGATTCTGATTGGCCAGAAGACATTATCAAAGATGTTCTATTGAGAAGACGATCACTACGTCACAAAAGTTTTCAAAACCGTTTCTAGTCTTCGGTATTCTTGTTTTTGGCGTGAGAATAGTTTGGGCAGCGTGAAAGCGTGTGTCACACGCCAGATGCGTGAGAGGAACACTCAGGGGGCTCTAGAAGGTACAGCACCCCCCCCACTGTAGATACATATGTGCAAAGCGTGTAAATATAGAATGATGCAGCATATTTAACTGCTATTCTTAACCTGTATATAGCATGACATGTTGAAGCCTATATGATGATTGTATGTACGTGTCAGAGTCCTGTGAACAGTGTGTGTTTACTGAGGGACTGATTGAGACATCAGACAGCGCAGTTAGCATGTTGCTATCTCTCTGTCAGATCTCAGCTGTCACCAGGAAGTGATGGGGGGGGGAATCAGTCCCTGCTGTCACTCTGTTCTTAGGAACTAACTCAATATTCTCTGATCCATCCCATAAAGTGCATGCAAGAGTCCTGACCTCTGAGAAAACCGTATACAAGTAAACCTCAATCTTGAAACACTTCCTGCCTCCATAAGAATGTGAGTGTGTCCTTAGAGAGTGTCTCAGTTGTGCAATACTCTGCATGTCCTTATCACTGGTGGTTTGTGTGTGTGTGTGTGTGTGTGTGTGTGTGTGTGTTGTGTGTGTGGTGTGTGTGTGTGTGTGTGTGTGTGTGGTGTGTGTGTGTGTGTGTGTGTGTGTGTGTGTGTGTGGTGTGTGTGTGTGTGTGTGTGTGTGTGTGTGTGTGTGTGTGTGTGTGTGTGTGTGTGTGTGTGTGTGTGTGTGTGGTGTGTGTGTGTGTGTGTGTGTGTGTGTGTGTGTGTGTGTGTGTGTGTGTGTGTGTGTGTCTCCTGCCGCTTTTCGGCCATGTTTTTTTTATGATTACCATATTAGGCCCGCCCTGTCGACTGTGCAACATTTGAGACTAATTTAAAACACATTATAATGTTACCTAAGACAAAAGAAAGACCCCCCACAGAAGTGTTATTTGTATACATATTTGTATATTTGTATACATATTTGTATTCGGGATTGTTGGAAACGTTATTTCGATCCTCTCCTGTCTGTACAAACACAACCGAAAAAATGTGCATTAAAGTTGACTTTGACTTGACTTTGACATAGTCATTATTTTGGAGTGTTTTTGGAACGGAAACAGCTTTGGAACACAGGAAGGTGTGTTTCTCCATCTTAAGGAGAGGATCAAGGAAGCACCAGCCGCTCCACACGCCTCCTTCCTGTGTATCAGTCACTGATTGGACGCTGCAGGATCCACTGATCTGATGCATCTTAACATCGGAGCAGTCTAACAGCGGAGTGAAGACACATAGCACCTTCATCTCAGGGGAATCACTCCTCAGTTTAATACTGTCTTTTTCAAATGATTGATCATCGAGCTGAAAATAAGTGAGGGGAGGAGACTAAGGTAAAGACACAAGTGAGGGAAGCATGGATGCTGAAGGCCCTACAGTGCACCAGGAAGTCCATCTGCAACACACACACACCCACACACACACACACACACACACACACACACAACACACACACACACACACAACACACACACACACACACACACACACACACACACACACACACACACAGTGCAGCTCTGTTCTGATAGGCTGCTCGGAAGGCTGTGTGTTAACCAGAGGTGAACCGTCAGGGCCTTCAAGGTATTCAGAGAATACCCTGGAACACTCAGATAAAACAAACAAAACCACCAGGTTCCAGGATAAGTTACCGTGGAGATCTAGCCCGCTAAAAAGTGAACCAGGGGCCTATACTACGAATCAGGATTTTCGTTTAGCAAGCTAACTTCAGGGGTTTCCGGTCCTACGAAGCTGGTTCACTTTTAGCAGGCTAGATAACTTATTCTGAACGGCTAGCCTCCGGAGCAGGATAGGTTCCAGCCAGGATAAAAGCACTGCCTGCTGACCAATCAGAGCTCAGTGTGCGGAGTTTAAAGCGATCAATTCATATGACAGGAGGAGAAAGGAAATACAGTTTAAACTGCCGTTGCAGGAAAGACGGCCGGCCAAAATCACCGACTGTGCGAACGTGAAAATGAATAGAATATCACCTCCCATCTTCAGAGCAATCTGACTATTAGCCTATAACTATTATACTATATACTATTATGTTAAGAAAGCTTAAAGGTGGGGTAGGTATCTCGAGCCGGTTTCTCAAACCGGCTCGAGATACACTTTTTGTTATATTCCATGGAATGCTCTTAACATCCCGATAGCAATGAATATCTGAAGTGCTTTGACAAAAAATCCATAAAAAAGTCATCTGTGGAAGCCGTAGTACTGTAAAAAGCACGACCAATCATCTGAGCCGGCCCGGCTAAAATAACTGGATGGCCTACCTGCCTGTCAGCCTTCCATCTGTGCACAAACTTATCTCGTGCCCTCATTGGTCATGTGCGCATTCGTGTGTGTTGGAGGAGGGGCTCTGGAAGGAAGTGGCAGATTTTCTCCGGTTGTGTATTTTCAAATTCTAGCGATCTCGAGCCGGTTTCTCAAACTTACCTACCCCACCTTTAATTAAATATCTGCCACAACATAAGTAACTGGATCAAAGTAACATTACGTACAGTCCGCGGCACTGTGAGTGCAGACGTCGATGTGTCCCATTATCATTCATATCACATCATATCACATCATAATGTATCATATATTTCCTTATCTGAGTCAGCTTCTTGAGCCATATCTTATGGGCTCAGAACAGTCTCATAATACACACATGCACACAGAAGGAGTCACACTTGTATTTCATGATCCGCAAAAGGATTCACACTTGTATTTCCGGATCCACACTTGTGTTTGTCAATGCACACACAAATGTGTTCCGTTTCATATACATGTAAATAAAATCCAAATACAGAAATACATGTATTACATAAATGAATGCTTGTGTACACAAAAACGGCAGGCAAAACCGTTTTAAATGTGTGTTTCCTGTATGGCGAATACAGCTGCTTTATTGATGTCTGTATGAAGTTGTTGTGAGTGTGGAGGGACTGGGAGCAGCTACAGAGGCCATGGGGGTATACTACGAATCTAGTTCAACATATCCTGGATATGTTTTGAGTTATCCGGTTGACTTAATCCAAAAAAAAAACGCTCTTGCTAAACTGTCCTACGACGCTGGCTATCAACTCGATCGCAAGCCAGCCGTGTCCTATCTAGTTAGGTGCGCGTTCACATAAAATGGGTGGTATCTGGAGCATTCGACCAATCACAAACATGGAGAAGCGTTCTGACAGCGCAGCGTCATACTTCCTGAATGAAAAGTCAACTATAATATTAGTCAAATATGAAGAAGTTAAAGGGGACCTATCATGCAAAATGCACTTGTGTACGTCTTGTCTACATGAATATGTGTCCCCGGTGTTCCAGGGAACTCACCAAGTGTCAGAAAACACAACCCTCTCTATTTTCCTCCATACCCAAATCTCGAAAAAAGGGGCTGCAACGGATCTGATAAAAACTGATCCAGATTTGAACACTGTCCTGACGTCAGGACGGTGGCGCTACGGCTATTGGGCCAACTCCACCAATCAGGAGAGACAGCCACGGCCATTGCCGTTCGAAAGCGCTGGAGACGCTGTAGTACATATGCCAGGCCTCTAGGTGGTGCTGTTCTCACTGAATCTGCCCTTGCTAAAACAGATCTAAAAAATGTCAAATTGAGCAAAATGAGGCAGGCTAAATGCATGATCTGTTTGGTATTTTGAAAAAAAAAAAGTATAAATATGCCTTATATAGGTATGGTCCTACACTATATTATTCAAATATAGCATGATAGGTCCACTTTAAACTTTAAACATCCATGACTTAAACACTTTATCCAGGATCAAAGCCACATAGCTGCACCTGCAAGGTGAATACAGCTGGTAACAGAGAAAAGTGTTTGAATGCGTACATTAACAGGTTTATGATATCACTGCCCCGTCTAAGACACGAGTGGATCTGACTTTAATTACATTTGACTCGAGTGTTTCGTCAACTTAATGTGTTGCTTAAAATAATACTTCTGCATCCAGTAGTGGACACTGTGAGTGTTGCACGGCCAGATACGGCTCAGCTGACTCAAGATAAGGAATATATTGATACATTATGATGTGATATGATATGAATGATAATGGGGACACATCGACGTCGCACTCACAGTGCCGCAGACTGTACGTAATGTTACTCTGATCCGGTTACTTATGTCGTGGCAGATATTTAAGTAAGCTTTCTTACCGCTAATGTTATAATAGTCAGATTGCTCTGAGATGGGAGGAGGGGATATTCTATTAATGTTCACGTTCACACAGTCAGGTGATTTTTTGCCGGCCGTCTTTTCCTGCAACGGCAGTTTTTCTGTATTTCCTCTATCCTGTAATAGACTTGATCGCTTTAAACTCCGCACACTGAGCTCTGATTGGTCAGCAGGCGGTGCTTTCACTGAGTTGATCTCTTAGCCTGCAACCTAACCTGCTCCGGAGCAGGTTTGCCGCTCAGCATAAGTTACCATGGAGATCTAGCCCGCTAAAAAGTGAACCAGCTTCGTAGGACCGGAAACCCCTGAAGTTAGCTTGCTAAACGAAAATCTTGATGCTGGATTTTTGCTTAGCCGGCTGGGTTCTGGTTCTGGTTCGGGGTGTAGAACTGGAACGTGACGCAAACAGGGACCCCGGTCAGAGCGGTGCTTAGAGGGATCTTTAGGGTGGGGGCTGCTGTGGAGAAAGGGTGAGGAACTCTGGAGGGGGGGAGGGGAGGCGTCCACATGTGGAATTTAACCCCCTTCAGATTTTGTAAGTTTACCAACTTATTTTACAACTAAAAGCTCTTTCCAAATGAAGAGCAGGTTGTAACCGAGGCTCTGTGGTCAGAGTCTGAGCGCTGCTCCTCCTCCTGGAATGACTCAGAGTTTGATAAGCCCTCCCTCTCCTTCCTGCTCTCAGACACAGCCAGCTCCACTCTGTGTTTCCTGGCTCCCCCCTTCAGATCCACACTGAGGAGGAGGAGTGTAACCAACATGTGGGTAAAGCCCGTGGTGCGCGTGCGTATGAGAGGCCGTCTAGCTCACAACTCATACTTGGTCTTACAAACAATATCAGAATCTCACACATACACCATTAAACTCTTGTATACATATTGCTAAACACTTTTACACGCACAATCATACTCTCTTTCACACACTTTTGTCTGGGCCATAAATCAAACTTACTTACATACCAAACTGTACTTTCTTAGAAACACTATTATTCCCACTTACAGACAACATCATACTACAATATAATACTCTAGTAGTGTATGCAAGACAGGAAACGTTGTGTGTGAGAAAGAATGATAGTGTATGTGAGAGAGGGATTGTAGTATGTATGAGGGTATAGTAGTGTGTGTGTGAGAGAATGATAGTGTATGTGAGAGAGGAATTGTAGTATGCATGAGGGTATAGTAGTGTGTGTGAGAGAGAATGATAGTGTATGTGAGAGAGGGATTGTAGTATGCATGAGGGTATAGTGATAGTAGTGTTGTGAGAGAGATGATAGTGTATGTGAGAGAGGGATTGTAGTATGCATGAGGGTATAGTAGTGTGTGTGAGAGAGAATGATAGTGTATGTGTGTGAGAGGACATTGTACTGGGTGTGAGAGAGTATACTTTAAAAGGAAGTCAGGTTGATCCAACAGGAAGCCATTTTAAATATTCATTCCTTGACTGGTTTACAGCTTTGAAAACGAAGCCTGAAGCTGCTCAGAGCTCTGCTCGCTAAATTTGAGCTGCAATAAGAACTTTTAAGATTGTTTTATAGGTCTGAACAGTATGAAGAAAGCCATATTTCTTTTTATGTACCTTCTTCTTCAGGGACAGTTTATTTTCGTGGAGGTTAATGAGGAAGACATTACTACTTTTTTCACTCTAACGGTGCGGTGTGCTCAGAACATTATGAGGGAAAGTGACAGCATGGGACCTGACAGCATGGTTTTGGACAGATTATTCAGTGAACTTGCTGGATACCAACGGACATTTTTTACTTTTCTATCAATTAGCCAGGAGTTTGCAGGGACTGATAGTCAAGAAACTTCAGTCGTCCTTGCGGCCCTGTATGTATGTATTTGTGTAATTACCAACACATATGAAGGCTCAAGATCATTGCATGAAAGACAAATTACTAGCCTTAACTCAAGGGTACCTCCAACAACAAGAACTGGCCATCCTGGTCCCCCTCAGTACAATATACAACGTGAGCAAATTATGCACTGTTTATCACTTGGAATGAGTTGGCAAAGAACTGCACTCTGCTTAGGAATCAACAGGAGCACACTGTACAGACACAGACAGCGGCTTGAAATTAGACCACTGACCTATGCAGGAATGTCTGATGAGGTTCTGGCAAACACTGTTCGCGAGATCCTTCAAACTACCCCTAATGCAGGGGAAAGGTATGTTTTAGGGAGTCTTCGTTCACGGCACATCAGAATACAACGTTGGCGTGTGAGACGCTGCGTGCAACAACTTGACCCGGTTGGACGGGCTTTTCGCCGCCGCCGTGCAATTCGTCGAAGAGTTTACAATGTTCAAACTCCCAATCAATTATGGTGAGTATTGCATGACATTAAATTAAGTTATGTGCCATGAATGCACAAGTAATATAGTAGATATTGCTAGTGGTAGAAAGTAACACATGACATTATTGCAAGTAGGCCTAAAATGCAAGTAAAACTTTAAAATACACTTATTATTTTTTGCTAGTCTTCCTCCACTGGAACTTTATTTTACGTTAAAAATATAAATACTTATATAGTCAATAAAGGATGTCCTTTATCATGTGTTTTTGTCTTAAACAACACAAACTGAGTTCATGCTGTGAAATAAAAAAGGTGACTAGTCCTTACTTCTAGAAGGGCAACCATGTGATGGACATTCTGGTTCTGTATTAACAATATTCATCATGGTTGCAATTTTATTTGTGTAAATATTGAAGTTTTTTCTCTCTACAGGCATATAGACGGAAACCATAAACTGGTGAGATGGCGGATGGTGTTTCATGGATGTGTTGACGGCTTTAGTCGCACCATCATTTATTTGCAATGCCTCAATAACAACAGGGCATCAAGTGTTCTGGGACTGTTTTGTACTGGTGTACACAACTTTGGCCTTCCCTCAAGAGTACGCTGTGACCATGGCATGGAAAACACAGGGGTTGCCAGGTATATGCTAGAGAGAAGGGGATTAAACAGAGGCAGTGTCATTACGGGACGCAGTGTCCATAACCAGAGGATAGAACGGCTGTGGGCAGAGCTTAACAGAGTTGTCTCGTTCCACTTTAGTAACCTTTTTACCTTCATGGAAAATGAGGGCATATTGGATTCTACGAATGACCTCCATTTGTTTTGTCTTCACTACATCTACCTGCCAAGAGTTCAAAGGTCAGCTGCTGAATTCCAAAATCAGTGGAACCACCATGGATTATCTACAATGGGTGGACAAACTCCTCTCCAACTGTGGCAGAGAGGAGTTCTAAACAGTGCTGGAGCTGGAAACTTGGCAATTGATGACATTTTTGAAGGAAATGAGACAGTTGGAGTCAATGAACACATCCCCTTACCATTAGTGACAGACAACAACATTGTGGTTCCGGTAAATGACTTTAATGTTAATCAAACCATGATGAACAGAATTGAAGAACTATTTGACCCTTTGAGTGATGATGGTAATCACGGCATATCATTTTTTTTAGTTCTGGTGAATGTTCTTAGTGAACAGTAAACACTGGAAATGGTTCACACTTAAAGTAACAAAACAAGCACTGTTTGTTTTTTAAACAGACTGAAAGTAAGTTATATATTTATGTGATTTGTTGCACCACTGGGCCATAATACCTTAATGATGTGCCCAGTTACTCAGTCAGCACTAATAAAGCAATGTACAATGGTTGATAAATAATAAAAGTGACTTTTAAAGAATAATGTTTTTTTGCACTTCGCTAAAATTAAAAACAAAAATTGTTGTTCACATTGCTTCAAGAACCTGGCTGAAACCTCATGAACGAGGTAGATGGAACGAACATAATGTTCCCATTACTCTCTTCCAAAACCCTGTGTGTTACCTAGTGCAAAGTCCATGCACTCTTTAAAATCATCATAAGTCTCAAGCAGCGGCAACTTCAGGCAGTTTATGCAAGTGTTCGCCATGGGCAGACGCTGTTTGGGGCTGGAGGGATGCCCATGCAGGAAATCAATTGATGGCTGAGGAGAGAAGCCAACTGGAGGGATGACACTTGCACCTGTTGCAAAGGCAAGGATTTTCCCTAACTTTGGTGGTCCCTCTTGATCTAAAACACAGTAAAGCAAGCAAAACAATAATTACAATTTTAAACCATACCAGCAAGTACAAAATACCATACAGAAAAAATCTATTAGTAAAGAATGAAAGACAAAGAAACCAAACATGTGACAAGTAAGAGGATATTTTAAGACAGAAAGAAAGGAAGAAAAAGGAAATAGAATCAAAGCAAGATTAAGGAAAAAGGCAGACAATGAAAAGAGTAATGTCAATGTGGCATTAGTATGTAATGTTGTAGCAAGTCTTTGCACACTAAGTGATCAACATCATTGGAGACAGTACTACATCTAGCAGCAGTATTAACCTTCCACATCCTGCAGGTAATCCCTCCAAAAGGGTACCACAACTTCCTCTGTCCTTCTTTTGTTGCTTCCCACTTCAGACAGCAGGATATGGAATAGATGGTCCATTACGTCAGCAGTGAGAGCCGATGGTTCGTGGCACATCAAAGGCCGGAAACTTTCTGGATGCATTTTAATTGCATCTAGAACGCCAAGGACCTTTAGCCCCTCCTTAAATCTACAGTATACAAATGAGGGTCAAGAGAAGAATTTGTGTGAACAATTGTGTTAGCTAATAGTAAAGAACTAAAGAGATATATTCCATCACCATTGCAGAAAAATAGCTCGAAAATAAAAAATGTCCATCAGAGATCAGTATGAAATCTAAGAGGGCAAAAACAAAGTTTGATGTTTGTGACAATCTTTAATTAATATGCTCAGACTTGCCAAACAATTGGGAAAATGAATTAATGTAATTTGTTCAAAAAGACATACTTCAGAGCTTCATTTACAGGGAGTAATATGTTTCTGACCACATGAACTGATTTGATTGTGTTTATTTTATTCTTACACAGCCCTATTTTATAAGGAACAATCTCTTTTCAATAAAAATATACACGTTCAAACATTTTTCTTCTTGTATCTTTGTTTGAAAAAAAGGTTTAAAATATAGTCAGCTTTAGCTTTTTTGTTAGCACCTAAATGATATCACTAATTTGGTTTATAGGCAATAGTGTTGCACAAACCTTTCAAATGCTCCTGCAACTCTGTGGACCACCTGGAACATGGTAATGTCTTGGACCAACAGGTCTCTGTCTTCTATGGATTTCAAAGGCCTGAGACACCCTGCATTTGCAAGAACATCTTGGAGTGGTTCTGTGGTGAGAGGTCATTCAAAGAAGAACATCTGACACCTACAAACAAAACAAAAAAGAAAGTTTGAGATGAGCTGCTGCTTGCATCGAAAGTAGACGAGTGTAGCCGAGTGCAGTCGGGGGAGGAACCACAAAGCATGGGTCAAGTCAAACAGCTCAGGGTTGGCTCGACTCCACTGCAACGGCAGAAGAAGCGCCTTTACTGCGGATTAAGTTGTTATCAACAGCAAATACTACAAAAGAGGCATGAATCTAAGAAATCAGATATATCACCACAAATATCTTGCTGTTTTACCAGAGCAGTAAATATTTTCTGTTGGTGACACAATGATCCTAAACCTGTACTTTTCATTAAAAATAGTTTAGTAATAGTTTAAAATCATGTATATAGAAGGCAGACCAATTATTTCTTTCAGGAGTTTAGACTGGTGTAAGATATGGAAGACATCAAAAGAAATTAAATTGTTAATATCAGAAATCCTCTTATTAAGTACATCTTGTACTGCTAACGTGGATTTACATAAAGATTGCAGCATAATGCTGAAAAATTATAACAAAAGTAACGTAATTATTCCGCAGCCAATTGCAGACTTTGAGATGAGCTAGAATGGCACAGTTACGACCAATGAGCCTATAGCATTTGCAGGGGATTTTGAGGCAGACAGGGTCTGTGTGACATATCTGCTTCGCTAAAAAATAGTGGTTTAAATTCTGAACACATTTGACTGGCTGATTATAACTCAGTGCTATATCCATTTATGTTAGACACCCAAGATTACTGAGGAAAATTTATTTTGACATCATGGCATACTTTTTAACTTATTTACTAAACTATATAAGTGACCAAATAAATTGCTTCAGTAAACAAATATTGTTTCTATTATTATTTTCATTTTTGTGGTCAAGCTGTGGCATTCATATCGAATGAAAATATAGTCAAGATTTGCATATTCCAATATATTTACAATGCATTTACCTTTTTAACCTTTTCATAAAGGTCAGCGTCAACAATGTCCTCCAAGTCAGGCTTAATTGAGGAGTGCCCACCAACAAGACACGAATACAGTGTTGGTGCAAGGAATCCTGGTGGAGGACCCCCATGAACAAGGCTAACAGCAATGGCCTGTCCAGCAATGAAATACCGATCTTCTCTTAAAGCTGGAGAAAAATTTGATTTATGAAAAAACACAGTATTAAAAGAATGGGAAAGATATTTGACTAAAGGGCTGTGATCATAAGGAGTCCCAATAAATTAATACACATCGGCCAAATATATCACACTTACCAGCACTGTGTAGAGCCAAATTCAATTTGCTGTCCCTTCCTTCAAACATTGGTGACCGTGCCAATGCTTCCATAAGGAGTCTTAAAAACTCTCTCCTTGGGCCACCAAGGTCCACAGCCTCTTCATCTATTCCCAAGTCATCGGAAAACTTGACGGACATCTGGGATGCAGGATTGTAGGAAACTCGTTTGAAGCCACGAACAGCACCATCCAGAACTGCTGACCTATTTATGTTAAACCTGCATCTTTGGTTTGTGTCAATTTTGGATGCAAGATCGAGGAGCACTTCCTGTGAAGACTTGGTGTTTGCGATTTCCCTGTAGAAAGAAAAAAATGTTTTAGGATAGGGATAAGAGCATACCTTTCAACAACAAAACCCCCATTGCAAACCTAAAGGATTTTACAAGTGGAAAATGGCTAGTGGCTGATGTGCCTATATGAAGTCAATATTGTAAAAAGTCCTATCAGATTCACTTCATGCTCACCCTGTTCCTGTTTATCTTTAATTACTGCACTATTTTTATCACCCACTCACTTACATATTACTCTGAAGACTGGCCATAATCGCTTGGTTTAACTCCTCATCATCAGATGAATGGTCAGAGATGGAACCCATGATCGAGAGGTAGGTAGTATAGTCATCAACTGCACTGCGCTGGGTCTCTCTGGCCATGCTGCCACTGGATTCAAGCTCAACCGCACTGCGCTGGGTCTCTCTGGCCATGCTGCCACTGGATTCAAGCTCAACTGCACTGCGCTGGGTCTCTCTGGCCATGCTGCCACTGGATTCAAGCTCAACTGCACTGCGCTGGGTCTCTCTGGCCATGCTGCCACTGGATTCAAGCTCAACTGCACTGCGCTGGGTCTCTGTGGTTATTCTTCCACTTGAAGATTGCTGCTCTGCCCCGGCTCGGTTTGCTCTGCCACTTCTTGTGAAAGGATAACTAGAAACCAGTGGTGTTGATGCAATTTGGTTTCCTCTAGCCCTTGTCACACAGTCAGGGGTAGCCTGAGTGGAAATGTGCTGTTCACTGGATGTGGATTGTGTGTCTGCCATCATACCATCCTCTGAATCTGAGCTGTCCAACTAAAACAAAACATACAAACAAAAATGTGAACAAATAATTAAAAAACATAATATAAGGGGTTAAGTTCATTGGGAAAACAAGAAACCTCTGTGCTACAAACAAATTACAAAAAAATAAGTATCGCTTCATATCGTTTGAAATTGGTTACCGTATTTTGAAGCATGCTTGATGGCCTGATGTACACTGCCTTTGACTTAAACACTTTGTGAATTAGAAAGCCATTCAGTTCCTGTCCCTCACGCAGCTTTGGTGAAACAAGTTTGTTTCCACATGGCATCAAAAGTTCAATACTGAAAAAAAAGAGCAAAATACAAATACATAAAATTATTCTGAAGCAATCAACTCATGAACAATACCAGACATAGCCTAAATATTCAGACAATACCTGACTCCCTCTGGAATGTTGTCCTTGAATGCTTCCCTTAGCTCAGCAATGACTGTCCTGCAGTCCCAGATTTTCTTCATCTCGAAGGCATTTAAAATAAAGCCTTTTTGATGAAGCCTTCTCTTTGTTTTGTGCTTACAAACTGCATCCCATTCTGGATGAGGTAACAGAATTACATCCTTGGTGAAGGTGGGGTGATTTTGGACAGTGCCAGTGGTCCTAAAAAAGAAAGCAACATTATTGTTAGATAGATAGATTAGATAGAATAGATAGATACACTGTAGATCCTGAGGGAAATGTTGACATCCAGTAGCAATATACATGCAAACTAAACAACAAAAACAACAACCCCCCCCCCCAATAAAAACACTTGCAATATTAGATTAAACAAAATACTAAAAGAGAACTGAGAAACTGAAAATTAAATTAAATCTGTAACAATTAAGTAAAAACTGTATTGTACTGTACCCAAGGTTATCCCCGATGTTGTTGCGGGAGCTGAATTACTGGGTAACATTACACTGGACACGCGTGATGCTCGCGACGCATTGGCGAACACAGAGGACATGGCAGGCGTTTGTTGTTTATTCCTTACCTGGGTCTTATGTTTCGCTGACTGCGTGTGTGATTCCAAAAGCCTTTACACACTAGCATAAGGTGCAGCGGGCTTCTAACACGTTCCCCTTCACTAGTTTCAACCAAGCACTAAATGCCCCTTTCTCCAACCATATTCGGTTAAACTTACACTTCCCCATAATGTTCGTAAAAAGATGTGAAGATACCTCCGGCTCTGAACTGACGCTAGCTAACGCTTGGTTGCTAGTTACTAGCTGGGTGTTCTCCAATAAGGGGCCAGGGGATGCAAAGTTATTGCAGCAAGTTATTGGTTCCATGTTGATTTATTTCCATATAAATAATTTGGGGGGGGAACTGCAACACAGAAGTACCTTCCAAATCCGTTTAAAGACCTATTAAATCATATTGAAGACCTTTCTTGATTTTTAAAATCATATTTAAGGGCTTAAATTCTGATTATTAAATGTAAGGCTTTTTAAGACCCCGCGGGAACCCTGTGATTAGTCTCGTTTCTAACATTTGACTGCCCCGCTATAGTAGGTTAATAAAGCGTTAGCTTCAAGCAGTAAGAAACGGCTTCAATCAACAACATACATATTAAAATGACCACGGTTGACATTTAAAAAATAAACGTACCTCTTCCTTGACTTTGAAGTCCATCCCCCAAAATACTGCTGAGTTTGATATCGGGGTTGCAGCACTTGGTTCAGGTTGGCGCCTAATGAGGCTCCACCGCCACTCCCTGATGCACCTGATCCACGTCTGAAGGCCCGCTGCAATTCCTCGTCAACGCTCGCACTAGAATTGCCTACTGTGGACGACGTCGACTGTCGCCTTTGATCCATCATTCCTGACAGCGATGTGACAACATTTGGAGAAGGCCTATCTAAAATATTAGTTAAGAGGCCTATGGCTTCATTAAGTCGCTCCCTTTCCACCATTTTCTCATCTCACAATGGCGCTATGTGGGGGTGGGCGGTGTCCGTCAAACAAAAAACGTACAGCCAATCAGGAACTGAGAATTTAGTCCAACTTCCTTTTCAATCATACTCACTTCCTTTTCAATCATACTCTCTCACACACATAACTATTCTTATGCACACACCCTATCATTCTGTTTATACACATACCTATATAGTCATTCACATGAACTATTATTACCTCTTATATAAGCTATTATTCGGCCTTTCATTCACTGCTATTCCGTTTTACATAGACAACTATTGTTATTAACATGAAATACTATTCCCTCTTACATAGGTTATTATTCTGTCTTACATACATTGTTTACCGATTACACTCTTTCACATACACTATTATAATGTTCTATTAGATTATAGTTGTATGTGAAAGACAATAGTGGTGTGTGTACGAGAGTATGATGGTGCGTTTAAGAGATTTTGTTTTTGTGTGTGAGAGAGAATAGTTATTTATGTATGATAGTATGATAGTAAATGAAGGAAGGAATGACAGTACGTTAAAGACGGTATGATACTGTGTGTGAAAGAGTCTGGTGGTGTACATGAGAGATTCTGATATTGTTTGTAAGACCAAGTATGAGTTGTGAGCTAGACGGCCTCTCATACGTGCGTGTTACACTGCTCATGTTACATTTTTGTATTATTGTTTTTTCTAATCAAATCAAATCAAACGTAACTCGTGCACATTTCCCTCTGGGACGAGTAGAGGTTTCTGATCTGATTCTGATTCTGAAAACAAACACAATAACAACAACAACAACTCAACAGCAACAACACAAACTACGACAACAACCCACACATCCATCCTGTCACCTGACAGCAGTGTAAAGCACATTATATCTCTATATCAGGGGTGTCCAAACTACGGCCCGGGGGCCAAATGCAGCCCATTTTGAAACGGCCCTCAGCTAATTCAAATAGTCTCATGAAAAATGGCCCACAGATTAAACTTGTGTTTGCAATCTGAAGAACCGACAATAACCAGTTCATCACGATGACTAAAAACATGTAGTCTTCAGTTCATTACTGGTTTGGAAAATGAAATATTGGAGCTAGCTAGCTTAGCATCAATTCTGTGCAAACGAGACGAAAACAGACTCTAATGGCGCATTTCCACTGCAGCGCGTAGCACGGGTTAAGCGTGCCGTGCCCGGCCCGTTTTTGGTTGCGTTTCCACTCGGGGTAGTTCCGGCTAACGGGTACCGTTTCACAGTTTTCTGGCTCTCCAAAATCCAGGTTCTTTCCGGGCCAACAACCGGGCTGAATATGTTAAACTAGTGACGTGAGTGGCTACAACTACAACATGATGGACATATCTGACCGTGATTTAATTGTAATACACGTTTCTAAATGACGAAGTAACAACATACTGATACCGGTTAGTAAAAACCATGAATTAATGCTTTGTCAAGTCTGCAGACAGACGGCAGGAGAAACACCTTTAAAATGCGTGTTTTTCTAAATGGAGATTGGCTAAGCTAACGCAGTATATGCTCCGACCGTCCACACTCACAACAACGGCCTATACAGACATAAATAAAGCAGCGACTGTATTCACCATGACACAGGCAGTCTGTGGTTTGTACTTGTTTCACTTCTGTCTAGTTTCTGAATACACAACACAGTCTCACGGCATTTCGTGTTATAGTCACGACATTAATCTATTGATTCGTGTTCACCAACATGATTTCCACATTTTTTTCGTGTCACACAGAACGATTTTAAAAGCAATGTAAATAATAACAAATTAGAAGGAAAAAGACATTTAAAAAAATACAGATTTCAGTATTCTGACACAGAACGATTTTAGAAGCAATGCATTTATATTGGTAGTATGTTTCGTGCCTGCACCAAATAATAACAAATTAGAAGGAAAAAAAGATGACATAAAATACAGATGTCAGTATTCTGAGGCTCTGAGACATTTCTTTTCCTCACTGACGGCAACAAAACTCAGACATTATACAATTTAAAATAAAAGGGATAGGGTTAGGCTTAGGGTAAGATATTGAGTAAGAACATGTTTTTATGAACCACACAGCTTCTGGTCTTCCAAGACCCGACCGGACAAAAAGACATGTTGCAGGCACGAAACATACTACCAATAGAAATACATTGCATTTAAAATCGTTCTGTGTGACACGAAAAAAATGTGAAAATCGTGTTGGTGAACACGAATCAATAGATTACATTAATTTCGTGACTATAACACGAAATGCCGTGAGACTGGTTGGAATGCGCCTAAAGAGAGAGAGGGTTCCTCGAAGCACATAATGCTTTTACTCTCTGGCCTCCTGACTGAGATTAGAGTGTTTCTATTTCACTCCCTCCTCGAACAAAGACCTTTTTAAAGCACACACTCTTCCTCTCACAGCTACAGGATCGACTCAGCCGAACAAAACCAGCGAGAGACATGACTCCCATAGAGTCCTTGAGGCTGGAGTGAAAAATCTAAAGCAAAAAACTAAATGAACTTCATATTTTCCATCTATGTGTAATATGTCTGCTTTGACATCTTCATGGAAAGCGTCCAAAAAGCATGTATTCTTCAAACCTTAGAGGATTACTGTACAGAACATCTGAAGAACCGACAATAACCAGTTCATCACGATGACTAAAAACATGTTGTCTTCAGTTCATTACTGGTTTGGAAAAAGAAATATTGGAGCTAGCTAGCTTAGCATCAATTCTGTGCAAACGAGACTCTTGGAGAGAGAGGGTTCCTCGAAGCACGTAATATATTGTACTTATTAAATGTATATGTACAAATATATATCACAGTATTCATGTGTGCCCACTTTTCAAATAAGTTCAATCAATTCAAGTTGGAAACATTTTCAAACTAATCTTAAAAAGCTCAATCATTTATTTGCATAACAAATCTTTTTATAATCAGTCTGAAGCTTCTGTTTTAAAGCATGAGCTGCCAACTCAATGAAGTAAGGCTGGAGAGCTGAGATGAAGGCTGTTGTGTTTCCAACAGCAAGTCTCACGCTTCACGTACCTTCACGTCATCCTCTCTGCTAACTTATACCTGAGCTCATGAGGCTTCACGTACCTTCACGTCATCCTCTCTGCTAACTTATACCTGAGTTCATGAGGCTTCACGTACCTTCACGTCATCCTCTCTGCTAACTCATAACTGAGCTCATGAGGCTTCACGTACCTTCACGTCATCCTCTCTGCTAACTCATAACTGAGCTCATGAGGCTTCACGTACCTTCACGTCATCCTCTCTGCTAACTCATAACTGAGCTCATGAGGCTTCACGTACCTTCACGTCATCCTCTCTGCTAACTTATACCTGAGCTCATGAGGCTTCACGTACCTTCACGTCATCCTCTCTGCTAACTCATAACTGAGCTCATGAGGCTTCACGTACCTTCACGTCATCCTCTCTGCTAACTTATACCTGAGCTCATGAGGCTTCATGTACCTTCACGTCATCCTCTCTGCTAACTTATAACTGAGAGGCGATAGACCTCTGGAGAGCGGCCCAGACCTTCCTATGTTTCTCTGTATGTGGCCCTCGCTGAAAAACGTTTGGACCCCCTGATCTACACCATGTACTTCTACTTCTACTCAAGTGCAGACCTGTGTACTTCTCCCACCTCTATGTATATGTCTACCTACAGTAGTACTTCTGTCTCTCTGAGAGTATATATGTGTCTCTCTCACCTTGTATATGTGTACCTACAGTAGTACTTGTGTCTCTCTCACCTTGTATATGTGTACCTACAGTAGTACTTGTGTCTCTCTCACCTTGTATATTTGTACCTACAGTAGTACTTGTGTCTCTCTCACCTTGTATATGTGTACCTCCAGTAGTACTTGTGTCTCTCTCACCTTGTATATTTGTACCTACAGTAGTACTTGTGTCTCTCTCACCTTGTATATGTGTACCTCCAGTAGTACTTGTGTCTCTCTCACCTTGTATATGTGTACCTCCAGTAGTACTTGTGTCTCTCTGACCTTGTATATTTGTACCTACAGTAGTACTTGTGTCTCTGAGAGTATATGTGTACCTACAGTAGTACTTGTGTCTCTGAGAGTATATATGTGTACCTACAGTAGTACTTGTGTCTCTGAGAGTATATATGTGTACCTCCAGTACTTGTGTCTCTCACCTTGTATATTTGTACCTACAGTAGTACTTGTGTCTCTCTCACCTTGTACATTTGTACCTACAGTAGTACTTGTGTCTCTCTCACCTTGTATATTTGTACCTACAGTAGTACTTGTGTCTCTCTCACCTTGTATATTTGTACCTACAGTAGTACTTGTGTCTCTCTCACCTTGTATATTTGTACCTACAGTAGTACTTGTGTCTATCTCACCTTGTATATGTGTACCTAAAGTAGTACTTGTGTCTCTCTCACCTTGTATATTTGTACCTACAGTAGTACTTGTGTCTCTCTCACCTTGTATATTTGTACCTACAGTAGTACTTGTGTCTCTCTCACCTTGTATATTTGTACCTACAGTAGTACTTGTGTCTCTCTCACCTTGTATATTTGTACCTACAGTAGTACTTGTGTCTCTCTGACCTTGTATATGTGTACCTACAGTAGTACTTGTGTCTCTCTCACCTTGTATATGTGTACCTACAGTAGTACTTGTGTCTCTCTCACCTTGTATATTTGTACCTACAGTAGTACTTGTGTCTCTCTCACCTTGTATATTTGTACCTACAGTAGTACTTGTCTCTCTCACCTTGTATATTTGTACCTACAGTAGTACTTGTGTCTCTCTCACCTTGTATATGTGTGCCTACAGTAGTACTGTGTCTCTCTGAGAGTATATATATGTACCTACAGTAGTACTTGTGTCTCTCTGAGAGTATATATATGTACCTACAGTACTTGTGTCTCTCTCACCTTGTATATTTGTACCTACAGTAGTACTTGTGTCTCTCTCACCTTGTATATTTGTACCTACAGTAGTACTTGTGTGTCTCTCACCTTGTATATGTGTACCTACAGTAGTACTTGTGTCTCTCTCACCTTGTATATTTGTACCTACAGTAGTACTTGTGTCTCTCTCACCTTGTATATTTGTACCTACAGTAGTACTTGTGTCTCTCTCACCTTGTATATTTGTACCTACAGTTGTACTTGTGTCTCTCTCACCTTGTATATTTGTACCTACAGTAGTACTTGTCTCTCTCACCTTGTATATTTGTACCTACAGTAGTACTTGTGTCTCTCTCACCTTGTATATGTGTACCTACAGTAGTACTTGTGTCTCTCTCACCTTGTATATGTGTACCTACAGTAGTACTTGTGTCTCTCTGACCTTGTATATGTGTACCTCCAGTACTTGTGTCTCTCTCACCTTGTATATGTGTACCTACAGTAGTACTTGTGTCTCTCTGACCTTGTATATTTGTACCTACAGTAGTACTTGTGTCTCTCTCACCTTGTATATGTGTACCTACAGTAGTAATTGTGTCTCTCTCACCTTGTATATGTGTGCCTACAGTAGTACTGTGTCTCTCTGAGAGTATATATATGTACCTACAGTAGTACTTGTCTCTCTCACCTTGTATATGTGTACCTACAGTAGTACTTGTGTCTCTCTCACCTTGTATATGTGTGCCTACAGTAGTACTGTGTCTCTCTGAGAGTATATATATGTACCTACAGTAGTACTTGTTTCTCTCTGAGAGTATATATATGTACCTCCAGTACTTGTGTCTCTCTCACCTTGTATATGTGTACCTCCAGTACTTGTGTCTCTCTGACCTTGTATATGTGTACCTCCAGTACTTGTGTCTCTCTCACCTTGTATATGTGTACCTCCAGTACTTGTGTCTCTCTCACCTTGTATATGTGTATCTACAGTAGTACTTGTGTCTCTCTCACCTTGTATATTTGTACCTACAGTAGTACTTGTGTCTCTCTCACCTTGTATATTTGTACCTACAGTAGTACTTGTGTCTCTCTCACCTTGTATATTTGTACCTACAGTAGTACTTGTGTCTCTCTCACCTTGTATATTTGTACCTACAGTAGTACTGTGTCTCTCTCACCTTGTATATTGGGCCTGGTGCTGGTTCTGGTCGTTCAGCTGGATCTTAATTATACGTATAAAAACACACAGACAGACTTTAGTGATACTTTATTAGGAGTATATACGCTCAAATACAACGTCCTTTAACTCAACATACTTCACACATGTGACGTCTGATAAAGTGACGGTTGAATTAATTTCTTAAAATGCTCAAAGCACATTTATATTCACATGATTATTACTCTGACAGTTTATGTACATCACATGGAGAGAAGCTGCTAACAGCTGGAGCTCCTGATCCATCACTCTGATCATTGAACACAGGTCAAGTGAACACAGAGAGTCAGTGTCTCACCTGAACCCGCTCAGACCCAATTTGGGGTTAACAGAGAATAATAATATCATTCATAATAATTACACATCTGAGTTTTTAGAGACGACCCTGTTAGCATGCAGCGAAAAGAAGATCTTGTTCATAGACGAGATTAAAGAGTGCTATTATTATACGCTGATATAATGCATTGTCATTCTGTAGTTTCCCAGCTGTGTTTCACATCAACTCAAAACACTCAGGTATTGGCGGTAGATCTCGTGTTCGGTGACGTTAAATCACGAGAGCGTAGAGGACTATCTGACGTAGGGCTGTGCGATTATGGCAAAAATCATAATCACGATTATTTTGGTCAATAATTGATATCACGATTATTAAAAACGATTATCCATATATTGAAAAAAAAATGTGAACAGTATGTTTTTAACAGTTGATTACCCTGAACTTTAAGTATAATTCAACAGAAAAAACTATAAAAAAAAAAAAGAAATTACATTTTTATATTTTTTTTAATAATAAAAATAATAATCGTTTTATTTCGATTACATTGTTTTCGTAATCGTTGCAAGCCAAAATCGTAATCGAGGTTAAAATACGATTAATTGCACAGCCCTAATCTGACGGCAAGCTGAAGCTGTGGAAGCATCCTAAATATCGTGGATACCTCAACTGGTATTTGTTGTTATTTTTAAGTGTTGCTTACGTACATTTCCGTGCACTTCTAAGCCGCCAGACTCCATTAAAAACACTGCAATCTGACTTTGTAGGATACGGGAGGATCTGCTTATTGTGGGACTTTCAGAGACATGACAACAACAGCAATAATGCTTCACCTTCCACTGCAGCCAACACACTTAATGCACAGAATATAAAGTGTGTTTGTGTCACGAGAATGGACCAACAATCAGCACGATGCAGGACTTCCTCTGACGTTGAGTTTCCATCACACACACATACTTAAAACGTTACCAGAGCAGCATGCAGAGCAACGCACCACGTCTCACAGACACTGATAGGGCTAACAACGTCCCAGCATGCAACAGTTTTAAGGATCAGTGTGAAGAGACGATGCGTAATGTGTGTGTGTGTGTGTGTGTGTGTGTGTGTGTGTGTGTGTGTGTGTGTGTGTGTGTGTGTGTGTGTGTGTGTGTGTGTGTGTGTGTGTGTGTGTGTGTGTGTGTGTGTGTGTGTGTGTGTGTGTGTGTGTTCACCCAGCTGAATCCACGTCCAGCTGTGGCGTTAATTGCAAAATAAAAGCGCTTTTCAAAAATGCAGTCCTCCTACCTTTTATTATAAATAACTATGATGCCTACTCTAAATAAGTACATATGCTTAGTGCTTAATAATTTAATAAATCCTCTAATTAATCTACACTTGGCACCCAATATGGTGCGATATAATCTTAGGTGTGTACACTAACACCTTAAAGCTACTGAAGCGTGATGTCACTGTGTCCTAATGCAGACATACATGTGGCACGATGCTGCACGCACGTAAACAACGGTGATCAATCGTCATTTATAGCCAACGCTAGAGGAAAGGGTTTACTGGCCGATACCAAGGACAATGATGCAGGTTCGTTGAATGGGAACGTAAGAGGATTCATGACGTACGACTAATCTGGCTTTTTTTAAATATGTTTCAAACCACGATGTTTAGTTCAACCGGATTTAAAGATCTGTTGATCTTTTTCAATTTACAACTTTAACCACGTTTTTTAAAACTGCTGACGTTACCCTTTACGGTTATTGAGGACGCAGTTTGGTTCAAATGTATAATTCACTAGTTATTGTTCTGCTGTGACTCATGTCTGCCCTCTCACAGCACCATGGGGGGTATATGGCCGAAACCCAATGTTGTCTCAACCAAGTAGTCTTGTTTCCATTTACAACCAAAACCACGTGTTCAAACTTCTACGGTTTCTGAGGGATAAGATACGTAACGTTACCCTTCGTCTGCGACTGGATGGACTTTAGTTCAATGGGAACGTCAGTATTCGGGTACTTCAAAAGAGTACTCTAAGGCCAAACCAAAATCTTTATCTAAACCTAGCCAGGGTTTCTTTGCTCCAACGATGCAGGTTCGGTGAATGGTAACGTCAGAGGATTCATGATGTACGAATAATCTGGCTCAATGTTCGTCCGTCACATATTAAACGTACCTCTTGGAAGGCGAACCACGAAGTTTAGCTGAACCTAGCCAGGAGGAATTAAAACATCTGTTGATCTGTTTTCAATAGTACAACTTTAACCAGAACTTCTACGGTTTCTGACGTTACCCGGGATAAGATACGTAACGTTACCCTTCAACTGTGACTGGATGGAGTTTAGTTCAACAAGCATGTCATTTTTAGCGTTGATTGATCAATAGTTTCAACCATAATATTGAGCTAAACCTAGCCAGCTTTTTTGTTGATCTGTTTTCAATTTACAACTTTAACAACGTGTTTAAAACTGCTGACAAATGTATAATTCAGTAGCTCTTGTTCAGTGATGCCTCTCACAGCACCATGGTGGGGATGTGGTGAACCAGAGAGGCTGGGTGAGGCATGCTCAGCTGGGGGGGGTGATTCTGAGGGGAGTGCACCATCATGTTCCCTCCTCCCACGGCGGCGTTAGCGATAGCGATGGCGTTAGCCTTAGCATTGGCGTCTGCAGATGGCCGGTGCCGGGCGCTCTTCTGATGCGCGCGCAGCCCGGCCAGCTGGGAGTAGGCGGACTGGCAGACGAGGCACTTGTACGGTCGCTCTCCGGTGTGCAGGCGCACGTGATTCCTCAGAGTCGACGACTGGCTGAAGCGTCTGTTGCAGAAGCGGCAGACGAAGGGTTTGTCCAGCGTGTGAATCCTCATGTGAGAGCGGAGGTTGCTGCGGGAGTTGAACCCGCGATGACAGATTACACAACGCATGCGACCAACACTGATGGAGGAGGAGGAAGAGGAGGAGGAAGAGCAGGAGGAGGAAGAGGAGGAGGAGCCTTCACAGGTGTGGAACTCATCTGGAGGAGGAAGAGGAGGGATTATAGAGCGGTGCAGGGATGTGGCATTTCTGTAGTGGACCCTGAAGGCAGCATCTCCCTGGTCCAATGGGATTTCTCCATCTGATTTTGGATTATGTAGAAAATAATCTCCGTGTTAAACAAACGTTGAATGCTAAGCTAAAGGAGGCTAATGTTGGGCTATAAAGGAACTACAGCACGGTCACATGACTTCACGTCACCACCGCTAAGCTAAAGGTGGCTAATGTTGGGCTATAAAGGAACTACAGCACGGTCACATGACTTCACGTCACCACCGCTAAGCTAAAGGTGGCTAATGTTGGGCTATAAAGGAACTACAGCACGGTCACATGACTTCACGTCACCACCGCTAAGCTAAAGGTGGCTAATGTTGGGCTATAAAGGAACTACAGCACGGTCACATGACTTCACGTCACCACCGCTAAGCTAAAGGTGGCTAATGTTGGGCTATAAAGGAACTACAGCACGGTCACATGACTTCACGTCACCACCGCTAAGCTAAAGGAGGCTAATGTTGGGCTATAAAGGAACTACAGCACGGTCACATGACTTCACGTCACCACCGCTAAGCTAAAGGTGGCTAATGTTGGGCTATAAAGGAACTACAGCACGGTCACATGACTTCACGTCACCACCGCTAAGCTAAAGGTGGCTAATGTTGGGCTATAAAGGAACTACAGCACGGTCACATGACTTCACGTCACCACCGCTAAGCTAAAGGTGGCTAATGTTGGGCTATAAAGGAACTACAGCACGGTCACATGACTTCACGTCACCACCGCTAAGCTAAAGGTGGCTAATGTTGGGCTATAAAGGAACTACAGCACGGTCACATGACTTCACGTCACCACCGCTAAGCTAAAGGAGGCTAATGTTGGGCTATAAAGGAACTACAGCACGGTCACATGACTTCACGTCACCACCGCTAAGCTAAAGGTGGCTAATGTTGGGCTATAAAGGAACTACAGCACGGTCACATGACTTCACGTCACCACCGCTAAGCTAAAGGTGGCTAATGTTGGGCTATAAAGGAACTACAGCACGGTCACATGACTTCACGTCACCACCGCTAAGCTAAAGGAGGCTAATGTTGGGCTATAAAGGAACTACAGCACGGTCACATGACTTCACGTCACCACCACTAAGCTAAAGGAGGCTAATGTTGGGCGTGATGACTTTATTTCAGGATAACAACCAAAAACACATTCAGAAAACCATTGACTTTTAGAGGAGGGGACAGGAAGTGATACAATGCTGACTGTCTGGGTTTCAGACTCATTCCTGCAGGTTTTAAACCATCGGATATTTTAATTATTGTACAGAAGCCCTGAGAGGCAAGGGAGAAAAACTGATTTGAATAATTTTCTCTTCTGTGATTATGACGTAAAAACAGGTGAAATAAAAGATCTTGTCAGGATCCACATTCATGGATTAATTTACAGATAATAAAATCATATTTACCTGTCTTTGTCTTCTTGGTCTGCTCTTCGTCTCCTCCAGGTATTCCCGGTATTCCCAGGAACGTGTTGTGGGAGTTTCCGTACCACACGAGGAGCTCCTGGTCCGGAGGAATCGTCTGAGGAGAGGAAACGTGTTGTTAGGGACCAAAACGTCGTCATGTCTGTTTCTCATATTTATCTTTAATAACATGTCTTCTATTTAACTGAAGTGAAAGGAAACATCTAATCATTTTGTTTTACTAACTGTCTCTGTTTGTGTCTGGAGATCTCTCCAAATATTACACCTCATTTGCATCTGTAAACACAACATGTCAGAGAACTTATAATGTCAAAGATAGGGCTGTGCAATTAATCGTATTTTAATCTCGATTACGATTTTGGCTTGCAACGATTACGAAAACAATGTAATCGAAATAAAACGATTATTATTTTTATTAAAAAATAAATAAATGTAATTTTTTTTTTTTTTTTTTTTTTTTTTTCTGTTGAATTATACTTAAGGTTCAGGGTAATCAACTGTTAAAAACATACTGTTCAAATGTTTTTTTTCAATATATGGATGTTTTCAAAGTAAATGGATAATCGTTTTTAATAATCGTGATATCAATTATTGACCAAAATAATCGTGATTATGATTTTTGCCATAATCGCACAGCCCTAGTCAAAGATAATTGTGTTGATGTCAGTAATGAGGCGGGGAGTTTTCATGGTGAATAAAAGTCCATGTTCACCATCAAATAAATACATATAGTCTTCCAGCAGAGGGCGACACACTCCCACCACACACACACACACACACACACACACACACACACACACACTCCTGCATCTTCATTTTGAATGTCCTGATCTAACTGCCTCTTTAATTCTTCTATTACTGAAATTGATTCAAAGGTCACTCATTTTTACCGGGAATGTATATTTAATTTACATAATTTTATACGACTAAATATGACTAAATTATAACAAGCTGCCTCGTATGAAGGACATTGTAGAACATGCATTTGAAATATAATAATATCTTGCGTTGTAAATCATGTGCAGCACAACCATCAGCAATGCAATGAGCTTTATAAATAAATTAAGAAACTCTGCGTCAGTGGACAGGAGGCGGTGCGTTCAATGACCTCTACAGCACTGTTATAATAATAATAATAATAATAATAATAATAATAATAATAATAATAATAATAATATTTAAAAGATAATAAATAATTATAAAACGGATAAGTCAAATCAAGCGATCTGATTGGTTCTTAGCCGTGATATAATGAGCGTATATCACGGGTAGAATTGTAGTTACTTTTCACAACAAGTCAGTATCCCTCCGCGTCTGAGAAACAGCTACAACCGTTACAGCTGTTACATTACGTCCGTTAGGAAACTAACTAACTAACAAAGCTTAAGATGGAAACATGTCAGGTTAACTTGGACATCCGGGGTGGCCTAGAACAACCTCAACCTAGAACAACCTCAACCTAGAACAACCTCAGCCTAGAACAACCTCAGCCTAGAACAACCTCAACCTAGAACAACCTCAGCCTAGAACAACCTCAACCTAGAACAACCTCAGCCTAGAACAACCTCAGCCTAGAACAACCTCAACCTAGAACAACCTCAGCCTAGAACAACCTCAGCCTAGAACAACCTCAGCCTAGAACAACCTCAGCCAGAACAACCTCAGCCTAGAACAAGTAACCTCGTAAGCCACACTGACCTCCACGGCCTTGTAGAAGATGCTGCTGCCGACCTGCACCACCTCCAGATTCTGCTCCTGCTCGTTCCTCGCACACTTGATGTACGTCATCCAGCTCCTCTGGTCCTCCTGACTCGCGTCGATGAAATATCGGACCGTCCCGTCCTCGTTAAACACCTGAAGAACGGAAAACACCTCGGTTTAGATCGTAAGGGCCGAAACACAATCGTAATATGTAACGCTAACTACAAACACATCGTTTTAGTCTTTCAGGGTTTAATAAATTATACTTAGACGTACGATATATCGTATTAGTAGTTAGCATTTCAAGATTTGCGATATATCTTGTGTGTGTGTGTGTGTGTGTGTGTGTGTGTGTGTGTGTGTGTGTGTGTGTGTGTGTGTGTGTGTGTGTGTGTGTGTGTGTGTGTGTGTAAATGTGTGTTTGTTTACCTCCCACATGAGGTTGTTGTTCTTGTACAGGTCGATGTGTTCAGGGGAAATCAGACGTCCGGTGAACGGTCCCATCTCTGTTCCTGCTTTAATCCACGTCTTCGAGAAGATCCCCAAACCTTCTCCTGAAACACAAAATATATACGTTTTATTAATACAATTATAATTATATTTTTTAGTGTCCCCTGGTCTCCCAGCTGTGTGCGTCACTCTTTAGTGTCCCCTGGTCTCCCAGCTGTGTGCGTCACTCTTTAGTGTCCCCTGGTCTCCCAGCTGTGTGCGTCACTCTTTAGTGTCCCCTGGTCTCCGAGCTGTGTGCGTCACTCTTTAGTGTCCCCTGGTCTCCGAGCTGTGTGCGTCACTCTTCAGTGTCCCCTGGTCTCCCAGCTGTGTGCGTCACTCTTTAGTGTCCCCTGGTCTCCCAGCTGTGTGCGTCACTCTTTAGTGTCCCCTGGTCTCCCAGCTGTGTGCTTCACTCTTTAGTGTCCCCTGGTCTCCCAGCTGTGTGCGTCACTCTTTAGTGTCCCCTGGTCTCCAGCTGTGTGCGTCACTCTTTAGTGTCCCCTGGTCTCCCAGCTGTGTGCGTCACTCTTTAGTATCCCCTGATCTCCCAGCTGTGTGCGTCACTCTTTAGTGTCCCCTTGTCTCCCAGCTGTGTGCGTCACTCTTTAGTGTCCACTGGTCTCCCAGCTGTGTGCGTCACTCTTTAGTGTCCCCTGGTCTCCCAGCTGTGTGCGTCACTCTTTGGTGTCCCCTGGTCTCCCAGCTGTGTGCGTCACTCTTTAGTGTCCCCTGGTCTCCCAGCTGTGTGCGTCACTCTTTAGTGTCCCCTGGTCTCCCAGCTGTGTGCGTCACTCTTTAGTGTCCCCTGGTCTCCCAGCTGTGTGCGTCACTCTTTAGTGTCCCCTGGTCTCCCAGCTGTGTGCGTCACTCTTTAGTGTCCCCTGGTCTCCCAGCTGTGTGCGTCACTCTTTAGTGTCCCCTGGTCTCCGTTGTGTTTGAGCTTCTTCAGCGTTTTGTATTTGCAGCTTTCAGTAAACGCTGCGCATGTCTCCTCAAGTTGCTGAATGTTCTCTAAAAGCTGCATGTGTTGCTGAAGAGGTTTCTTCATGTGGAACCTTTTATATCTGCATCCTTTCTGAAGCTGCAGCGCGTTTCTGGACATGATTTAGAGTGAACGCTTCACGATATCAGACACACTCCGTTCGTCCGTTTAAAAATCATAAATAAATTGTATTTATTTTATATTCATCTTTAGTTAATAGATGCTTTAATAGCCTTAGATGTGGACGAGCTTTTATACGAATCCTCAACAGGATAATACATTAATAAAATGTTTTATGACAATTTGCAAATATAACAAAACATGTCTTTTTCTGCTACATTTAAATGACAGAAACAGCTGAGACGCTAAAAGGTGAAATATGCTTTCAAAACACTGTAATGTTCCTCCTAAATAATAAAAACGATGTTTGAACCCACATTGAATCACAGAAACACCTCGTATTGAACACAGTAACGTTACCTGGCACGGAGCTCTGAGCGATGATCACCTCGCTCGGGAGAACCAGGCTCGACAGCTTCTGCACCTCTGGAAGGAAATACAAATACAAGATATCATTAAAAAATGGCACTTTAATAATAATAATAATAATGCATTTTATTTATGGGCGCCTTTCAAAGCTCTCAAGGACGTCATCAGTGTAGAGGAATTGTGATATAGAATACACCAGTTTAAAAAGGTGGGTTTTCAGGCAGGATTTGAAGGTTGAGAGAGAGTCCATGTTGCGGATGTCTTGTGAGAGAGAGCTCCAGAGACGGGGGGCAGAGTGGCTGAAGGCTCGTGACCCCATGGTGGTCCGGCGGGCAGAAGGTACAGTGAGCTGGAAGGCAGAGGAGGACCGGAGAGCACGAGAGGGAGTGGAGGTGTGGAGGAGTTCAGAGAGATATGGAGGTGTGTGAAGGGCCTCGAAGGTGAGGAGCAACACTTTGAAGTGGATGCGGTATTTAACGGGGAGCCGATGGAGTCGTTATGAGTGATATGATCAGTGGAAGGAGTTCTGGTAATGATACGGGCGTTTCTAAACTCCTCTGATAACATTGTATTATTTTAAATAACTAAACTTGATCAGAAACACTAATGAACAATGTGAAACTGATTTTGAACTCCATTCACTTTAACAGTTTGAGTTTAAAGTGGAACATAATCTTATTAATTAATATTCTGTGTCTTTATTCATAATTAAATATCATCTTTACAGCAACATGTTACAGGTAAATGTTTTATTTTTACTGCAGAGATTATTATTTCACACTCAATAAAATGTGTGTAATGTTATATAATGTACCAAGTATATATATGTTTCTCTTATATAAAGAGGAAGTGTTGACCTGTACATTTGATTTAATTCATTATTATTTATGAATTAGTCTAAATAAACCACGGTCCGGTTGAACGCCGTGATCTCGGCTCGGATCGAGAAAAATGAATTCCTTTATATCATTATTTAATCATGTGGTCACCGGCCTCCTGTTGCTCGTTAACTAATTAGTGAAATGTCCCAAAGAGTCTCTGATAGGAGGGTGCGCAAATATGATCACATCACCCCCATCCTTAAATCACTACACTGGCTCCCCGTGGAACCGAGGATCGAGTACAAGGTCTCCCTCCTCCCCCACCAGTGCATCCATGGCAAGGGCGCCGCAAGCAGGGGGGCCAGGGGGCCATTGCCCCCCCCCCCCCCACTTTACAGCCCTGCCCCACATTTTCGCAGCGGAGAACGGAGCAACTTGACGTCACAGCAGGCATAACAACAGCCGGTGTTTCTCGTGAGTGTTTTCCCCGGGAAACAAACACAATACACACAAACGCAAAAATACACAAACACACACACATGCACGCACACACACACACACACACACACACACACACACACACACTCGCAAGCTTCCCCCAGACCAGTAATCCAAACGAAAATATCTTCTCCGTAAATACTTTGATCATTTGCTCCGCTGATAATCAATCAGATCGATGGATTCCAGAGAAGAGGAAACTTTGAAGGCCTTTTTCTCAGCTTTGTAAATACCGGAGTTAATAACTGGAACTTTTCACAGAGAGTGTGTTCAAAAAAGTGCGCTTACTTCAGTCATACGCCAGTCAACGTTCAGCTTGTCAAACAAGAGCGTATTGAGCAGGAACAAGGAGAGATGGGATGATGGATGCGCTGCCATGTGTAGTTTAATGTACAGGAAAGGAGTGAGCAGAGGGTCGGTCCATTCTTCTTCTGTTTTCTGTGACTATCTTCCTCCCCATGCTGAACACCCTCTCAGACTTTCAGTTGCGTGGCTACTAAAGAGACGCGTTACCATGGAAACCAAACAATGGTGTAGCTGTATTGAAGTCCGAGTGGAAACAGTAACATTTGGAGCGTTATGTTAGAATGAAACAGGTCGTGACTCACAAATCAGATTTAGTCAGAAACAGGGAGAAATGCGGGGTAAATATGACCCCGGGAGGAAACCGGGAGAGGGCAATGAAATCGGGAGGGTTGGCAAGTATGTCACATACACATGCACTTTTTGCCCCCCCCCACTTCTGTAATGAATCCGGCGCCGCTGATCCATGGAACAACCCGGTATCACGGCAAGACGTGAACATGTGACGATCTACCATGCTGGGAGACGTGAAGATGTCACGATTTTGTCCCTTCAAACGTGACAGTTACACAGTATTGTTAACATGGCCCAACCAGTGGAGAAATACCCGGAAGTGCCAAGCAAATGCTACCCCGACGGTCGGTTGTTATTGTCAATATTAATATAATAATGATTTATTTTGTAATAGTCACACTCGATTTCGCCGATGTTCTTGTTGCCCCAGCTGGTCGACACCTCTTTTAGCAGAAACAGGCTACATTCATGTATTAAATCGATGTTAATCCATGTGTGTGGATGTGGAATTAACGGATGTGACGTTGTGCGATTGCGTTGCCAGGCAACAGCTTGCGTTCATGTTAATTTACAAACTCTTCAACTAGAACCGTAGTTATATTTAAAAACATTTTAGAAGACCTCACGCTTTGGATAAAAGCGTCAGCTAAATGTAATGTAATGTAATTATTGATATGATTAAATAATATGCTACATTTAGTAAAAATTTGCTTTTTTGTTGTTGTAATTTATCCTGTTTTATTTTATATTTTAAATTAATTTTCTTGTGAAATTCGTATCAGTTTTTGACAATAAAACTGTCCTTACGTGCCTCAGATATTATTAAGTAATTTTCTTAATTTGCTAAATGTTCTAAATTAATGATTTTAAAAAACTGCCTTTTTGATAATTGTTCCTTTTTAATTTTACCCCTGTTTTTCTCCGGGGTGCTGAAGTGTCCCACAAGCCCTGAAAGCAGCATGTAACCGAGGATAAAGAAGGTGCGTTCAATGCCCCCCTTTCCCCCTTCAATAGCCGCATTATGTCTGCCCCCCCCCCCTAAAGAGACCTCAAACTGGGAGATTTAATGTGAAATAAAGGAGAGAGTGAGTCGCCATGAATAAGGAGCCGTGAGGGTTTAAAGGAGAGAGAAAGGAGAGAGAAAGGAGAGAGAAAGGAGAGAGAAAGGAGAGAGAAAGGAGAGAGAAAGGAGAGAGAAAGGAGGGAGAAAGGAGAGAGAAAGGAGAGAGAAAGGAGGGAGAAAGGAGAGAGAAAGGAGAGAGAAAGGAGGGAGAAAGGAGAGAGAAAGGAGGGCCGTCGGAGCGGTTTCACGCTTCAGAATGACCGTGAAACCGCTCCGACGTAAAGGAGCAAAGAGACTTAGATGGAGAGTAAAGTGGGAGATGATCCGCGTTTAGAAACACAGAAGAAGAAAGGAGGAAAGCCCATAAATGACAAGAGAAGAAGAGTTCAGCGGATCGGGTTCACACGACGCGCGGAAAACACGGGTTTACATTCAGGGAGAGAGAGGGGAGTGAGGGGAGAGAGAGGGGGGAGAAAGGGGGAAGAAAGGGGGGAGAAAGCAGGGAGAAAGGTCTGCTGCCTCCGGGGGAAATGTCCCGAACGAATATTAACGAAAACTGAAACGAATTTCACTTTAAAATGTGATTTAAACAGAAAATTGTAATTATTACAGACCCACAGAAAGGCCTCGAGTGAAGCCTTTCTGTCTTTATCTCTTATTTAAAGCTCAGTAACTAAATCATTTCTGAACATCAGAAACACTTTGGGTCATTTTGGTTCATTAGTGAACGGGAACGGGACTTTGGGTCATCTTGGTTCATTAGTGAACGGGATTGGGTCATCTTGGTTCATTAGTGAACGGGAACGGGACTTTGGGTCATCTTGGTTCATTAGTGAACGGGAACGGGACTTTGGGTCATCTTGGTTCATTAGTGAACGGGACTTTGGGTCATCTTGGTTCATTAGTGAACGGGACTTTGGGTCATCTTGGTTCATTAGTGAACGGGACTTTGGGTCATCTTGGTTCATTAGTGAACGGGACTTTGGGTCATCTTGGTTCATTAGTGAACGGGACTTTGGGTCATCTTGGTTCATTAGTGAACGGGACTTTGGGTCATCTTGGTTCATTAGTGAACGGAAACGGGACTTTGGGACATCTTGGTTAACTAGTGAACGGAAACGGGAACGACTTTCACCGGAAAATGTGATTTTAACACGAAATAAACATTAATAAAGTACTTTTTATGTTATTTATATGGTAGCAGATTTACAAAATGATGTTCTGAAATCAGAGACACAGTGGGAGCTTTTTAAAAACGGAAACGAATTTCACCAGAAAATGTAATAAATATATAAAATAAAAATTGATAAATTACAATATTTGTAATTTAACTAAATGTATAAAATCCATCCATCTTCTCCCGCTTGTGTCGCGGAGGTAGCAGTTCCAGCAGAGAGCCCCAAACGTTCCTTTCCCTGGCCACATCAACCAGCTCTGACTGGGGGATCCCAAGGCGCTCCCAGGCCAGCCAAGAGATATAATCCCTCTGGTCCTAGGTCAGGGGCGGACTGGGACTACAAATCAGCCCGGGACTCTCGACCGGCCCACCTCGGTACCACAAATTACCGCTAGTAAATTGTCAACGGGGGGCGGGGGGACAATTTGCCCAGGTGGCATCCTTACTAGGTGGCATCCTTACTAGGTGCCCGAACCACCTCAACTGGCTCCTTTCGACGCGAAGGAGGAGCGGTTCAACTCCGATTCACACAGTGCGGTAAAGCGACTGCAGTACCGCTCCCGCTGCTCCGACTCTCCGGCCCATCTCACGCTCCATTGTTCCCTCACTCGAGAACAAGACCCCGAGATACTTGAACTCCTTCACTTGGGGTAAGGCCTCATTCCCTACTTGGAGTATAATGTATAAAATGACTAAATAAAATCAGAGACACTTCTGGAGGTTTCTCTGATTCAGAGTTCAAGGCTTTTTATCCGGACTCATTAATACATAATACATGTATATATAATAATATATAATATAATGATTATTA